>NW_007259184.1:667389-809630 GCF_000164805.1 Carlito syrichta | reverse complement strand
GGCACCAGTGAGACTCAATATCCTTTGAGGCCAAGAGATTTATTAGAGCAGCGGCTACAGAGAGAGGGAAGGAGGTCTGTAACTGCCTGGTGGGAAAGGGGAGTGAGAGAGCGAGGGCGAGAGAGAGGTCTGTATTTATCGGTTTGGGAGGGGGCAGCCTGTGCTCTCTGAGCCTGGCCGTGCCAGCCAGAGCCATCTTAAGGTCTTTATTGGAGGGAGCTATGAGGTAGTATTCCTATAGGGAGATAATATTTGTGCATGGGTTTAAGTTTCGCGCGCACGGGAAAGGCAGGAATTTACGACCTTTGTTGTCTTTGTTAGGTCCCCTATAGGTTGGCGCCATCTCAGGAGATGTCCTTCTGGCTGTTCCCTGTGCCTTTCATTTAGTACATAAGTAAATTGCATACAGGTGAGGTGTGGACTTCTAGCGGGCCTTGTCTTCCCCTGATAGTGGATCTGGTAGCCTGGTAGCCAGTGTAAGACATAGCCATAGACTACCCAGTGTAAGACATGGTGTGTCTCCCTCAGTACACAAAAACCCAGAAAGTTATCCCTATACCAAACAACTTCATTACAGGTTGATAAATTATTACTTACATCTGCACATTTATGCATCCAAACCCTATGTTGCTGCACACACACACACACACACACACACACACACACACACTGCTACACCCTAGGCTGCTACAAAACAGCCAAACAGGCAGATTTATATCAGTTCTGTGACTAACCTATTCTGTGACCTTGGGGAAATCATATTATCTTTCTAGGTGTCAATTTCTTCATTTACAAAGTAGATTGCTTCAACTAAATTGTTTATAAACTAGCTGATAGTTTCTCAAATCCAAAGATTACTTGTTGTCTATTACTGAATGTTCTGATGTTATTTCCAAGCAAAAAAAAAGACAAATTTTTTTCTCACTAGTAAACAAATAAATAATCTCTATTATCCAAGGCAAAAGGAGGACCTAAGAAAATTTGTAAATTTGAGATTGTGTGTGTTTTAATAAATCAAAAGATTTCTAAATTATATTACTAGATTCCACTAGTGGTAAAAAAAAAAAAAATTCAGATGTGTGTGTGTATATATATTTTTCTTTTTCTATAAAACAAGTAGCTTCACCTCAGAGATTCATTCTCTGCAGTTTTCCCAGGTCATATGATTTGAAAATTGAATAATATACTCAATGACATGTTTGTATGTGGAAGTTTCAAATCCAATCAATCATGTTTCCATCTTCATTTCTATTCCAAAACTGTCCCTCCTAAGGAGTATCATATTTTAGGCTGTCAGACTTTATTCAAATAAAAGGAACACATAGTGATTTTCTACTATTAAGTATGGCCTTGAAAAAATATATACTTTCACTGTTGTTCTCACTTAACTTATTCTTTATATGAAATTCTACAAGTATATCTCAAGTAGTCAGTTAAGTTTGTGACTTTATTTGTCTGAATTATAGTTAAGTCCTGTGCGAGGGATCTCGCTATGACCAGTTAACTAAAACAACAATGTTTGTCTTTCAGGAAGTTACTAATGCTAAAGTCATATAGGAGCAGGGAGGACAAAGAGTTTCTTCCTCGTCCCTTTCCTGGTCAACTGTGTGTTTTTCCCATGAGAAAAATGAAAACATCTCTCCTCATCCTAATATAACCCATCTGTTCATGCTGAAGCCTCAGGGGCATTAGAAATTATTCTGTTCAAAATATTTCCAGTACTTGAATCATCTGCATGTTAAACAATATGCTAAATGAAATGTATATCACTTAGAGACTTGTACAGACTTCTAAGAGATCTACCTAGAAATCGGTGGCTCATTTCAATGTATAAACTCTGATATGTTTGTTCATTAAAAAAATCATATTGCCTAAGCATTATATATTATTTACTGTTGGTAAAATAAAAGATAAATTTCTGTTGATTTTTAATCTATTATGATATAATACAAAATTCAAGAAAATAAACTTTAAGCGAATACTTGTTGTTAGGGTAAATTGAGGCAGAGTTGATCAGTGCCGTGGGAATAAAGCAAAGATTTGCAAAAGTAAAGCCAAAGAGTTTATCCCACTCAAGAAAGAGTGGGACTGACACTAAGAGCTAGTGCAGCCAGGGACGTTGAGGAAGGAGCGCTTTTAAAGTTTGAATCAAGAACACAGGGTAAAGAAAACTCTCTAGCAGCTGCATTCCTGAGTATTGATAACACCAGTCTTGTGTCCTGAGTATCCTCAGGGCAACCAACCAGTCTGGTGACTTTAGGGTCTTCTGCTGGGTTAGTGGGCAGTCACAAAAGGCTGATTGCAATTAGGTTGGTTTGGTCCTGGATAGTTGGTTATCCAAGGCCTAGAATAGATATCCTTGGGAGATGAAAAACAATGATTTACAATTACCTCCAGAAAGGAGGTTCTGTCCTTGGCTAATGATTAGGAAGTGGGGAAGGGGACAGACAACTAGCAAAGAATGACAAAGCTTAAGCAATGTTAAGATGGCTATTCTTTAGCTAAGTTATTCCGTTTGACTTTACCCTTTCGCTTGTTTGTTGTGCAGATTAAGAATCAAACTCAGAAAAATACAGGAGTTGGAAAGCTGAGTGCAAGCATTTGTTTGGCAACTAATGCATTAGTTCCCATTCACAAGCCTTCTGGCCCCTCTAGGATCCTGTTACCTTTTCCATAAAAGGAAAGGGACTTGGGAATTCTAAGTACCCTTGAGTTCAGAGGCACTAAGATTCTTCATTTCATCCCTGGGTTTAATAAGGTGATAATTTGGGTCTCCTGGACAGTTTCCAAAGGCTAAAAGAAGTGGAGTGATAGATTCTTTCCAAGATATAAAATGACAGTAATAAAACTGTATGTAGGACACTACAAAATGATATCAAAGGAGACAGAAATAATATACTCACTCAGGAAAAATAGCAAGATAAGATGTGAAGTACAGTGCAGAATTGGGGTGAAAGTGGATGTTAACACTGAGCAAAAGTGTTTTGAATGAGAGATGGGCAACACGCCTGGGGCCAACATTATGAAGGAAAATATTCTAAATATATAAGCTGTAGATATGATAAACTGAGGACCGTGAGCCACTAAATCAAACGTGCAAAAATATATGTTGTAAAAGGGTATTTCTACATTTATCAAAACATGCATTTAAAAGGCTTTCTCTTCCCTTTCCAACCACACCCAGCTTTGACATTTTTGTTTGTTAACAGTTTAATTCCTGTGACCCACCAATGGTATTGGAAGTCCTAGGATTCTTATCATAAAGTCTCTCCAGCCTTGAAAAAAAACTCAAGAGTTGATTTCTAGGTAATCTAGCAGATGGTCAAAGTGGAAAAATCCCGGAGTCAAGTTTTTTTTCCCCCCTTAAAAACCCACATAATTATGGCTCCCATAATTATGGTTCCAATTAAAACAGAAACTCTGAGCTCTGGTGAGATTTTCTCAGTGAAGCAGCTTGTGCACCACCTTTCTTGGTTTTCCAGATTGTCTTGTAACTTCCAAACGAGGTTTAATAGCTGAGTCCCAACTGCTCTTAATGGAGAGTGATTCCAACAAGCAGTGTTGTGGAATGAATCAAGCATCGAAGGGGTTCCAAAAATACAGGGCTTTGGATGGAGTTTTAATTCACATTTGACTGTAGGGAGTCCTATACTCACAAATAAGCCCAGATTTAACTCTAGATTTCCTCCCAGTCACTTTACCTCCAGTCTGTGCAACTTTGTAAGTGAGGGCCCACCCAGTTCTCTAAGGAAATTTTCTGCTAGGACATATTAGAAAGAAAAATGACAGCGTGAGGATTTAAATATGGGGAAGACATTTCACAGCTTTGTGTTATTAGACTAACCAGCGATCATGAGTCATCAGTTACGGTGGTGATAACTGTATCATGGTCTAGTGGACCAGAAATGGAATGAGGCAAGTAGAAGCCTTTGTTCTCATTCCACCTCTGTCATTAGCTCACTGAGTCCTTTCTCATAAGTCACAGTCTTTCAACCCCCATTTCTAATGATTAACTTAAAATAATTAGTTGTTTTCTGGCCTCACAGAATGTATCTGTGGAATAAACAGATTTTTTTAAAAGATTCTTAAAATTACATGCTCTTGTGTAAAAGGCTCTTGTGAGATAATGCACTTCAACATAAAAAACTTAAGGATATTTATAAATTCTTATAGAGGCTTAAATGATCTCTTCTGGTCAGGAAGGCAGAAGTGAAAAATACTTCAAGATCTTATGTGCTGTGGTTAAGTGTAGTTTGGTTTTGTTGTTCAAACAAGGTCTATCCATACTCTGGTCCCAAAATGTATAATCCATAGGAAAAAATGCCAGAAGAAAGGTACGATTCCATTTTAAAAGCAGGAAAAGACAAGTAGCCACCCCAGATTTGCCATGAAGTCACACCATTTCAAGAAAATGTTCCATCTTACAACTTCCTGGCTAACAATCAAAGGTAATCTTGTTCTCCCGTAATTTCTACTTGTATCATATGGTTGAAAAAAATGAAGGGTATAGAGTTATAATATTATAGTGATTGAGCTGCCTAACCCCAGACCTTTTGGACTAGAGAAAAAAATTTTTTTTTCTGTCACTTCATCATGGGAGTACATACCTTCAAAAGACCATCCCTCCCTTGTCCCAATTTCCTAATCTAGGAAAATAGCCATGAGTCATGCAGGTCACAATTATTTATATTGCAAATTATATTTAAGAATAAGATCTACCCAAACCCTCAAGACCACTAAATATAGATTATTTTTTGCTTGCACTAATCTACTTCTCTATTCTACAACTTAAAATAATTTCTTCCATTTCATTCCATTATAAGCTTAGTTTGTATTCCTATTGATGAATAAAGGATGTGTCAATAAACATAGAAACAACAAGAGTAAAGAGAGCAATTTTTTTTTTCCAGAAAATTAATAAATGGGACTTGACTCCCTAAAATTCAAATAGGAGACAACTAACTTTTATACCTTATTCATGTGCCTATATTCACCTACACTTTCATCCAATATGTTTATCAAGACACTACTATCTGTCACATATTGTGCTTGGCTTTAGTGGTACATTGTTGGCTAAAACAGTTTCTGCTCTCAGAGAGGTCATAGCCTCGTTTGGTGCAATGATAAGTGATTGCAGGCCTATCTTAGAAAGATTCTAGGGTCAGTTCCAGACCACCACAATAAAGCAAATATTGCAATAAAGTGAATCACACAAATTTTTTGGTTTCACAGTACATCTAAAAGTTATGTCTAGCCTGTAATTTGGCTACTTGGAAGGCTGAGGTGGAAGGATTGCCAGAGCCCAGCAGGTCGAGGCTGCGGTGGCCGGAAGCGGCCACTGCACTCCAATCTGGGCAACAGAGTGAAACTCCAGCTCAAAAAAAAAGAAAAGAAAAGAAAGGAAAAAAACATTATGTCTATACTATATTGTAGTCTATTAAGTATGAGATAACACTATGCCTAAAAAACATGCATATCTTAATTTGAAAATACTGTATTGCTAGGAAATGCTAATAAACATTTGAACCCTTGCCAAATCATAAATCTTTTTGTTGTTGGAGGGTCTTGATGGCTGCTGGCTCATCAAGGTTGCTGAAAGTTGGGATAGCTGCGATAATTTCTTAAAATAACAATGAAATTTTCACATTGACTGACTCTTGCTTTCACAAAAATTTTCTCTGTACCATGTGATACTGTTTGACAGCATTTTACCCAGAGTAGAACTTCTTCCAATCCTCTCAAGCCTTGCTGCTGTTTTATCAACTAAGTTGATGTAATAGTCTAATCTTTTGTTGTAATTTCAACAATATCAACAGCATCTTCACCAGGAGTAGATTCCATCTCAGAAAACTACTTTCTTTGCTTATCCATAATAAGTGACTCCTTTTCCATTCAAGTTTTGTCATGAGATTGTAGCAATTCAGTTACACCTTCAGGTTTCTCTTCTCATTCTAGTTTTCTTACTTTTTCTACCACATCTGCAGTTACTTTGTCTACCAAAGCCTTGAATCTTTCAAAGTCATCCATGAGAGTTGAAGTCAACTTCTTCCAAACTCCTGTTAATATTGAGATTTTGACTTCCTCCTAAAAATCATGGAAGTCCTTAATGGCATCTAGAATGGAGAATACTTTTCAGAGGTTTTCATTCTACTTTACCCAGATCCATCAGAGAAATAACTCTCTATGCCAGCTATAGCTTTAAAAATGTATTTCTTAAATAAAAAGAATTGAAAGTCAAAATTACCCCTTGATCTATGGGTTGTAAAATGAATGTTGAGTTAGCAAACATGAGAAAATATGAATCTTACACTTACATCTCCATTAGAAATCTTGAGTGACTAACTGCATTGTGAATAAGCTGTAATATTTTGAAAAGAATCTTTTCTTCTGAGCAGCAGATCTAAAAAGAGGATTTAAAATATTCAGTAGGCTGGGCACAGTGACTCAGGTCTGTAATTCCAGGAGTTTGGGAGGCCAAGACAAGAGGATTGGCTGAGCCCAGGGGTTTGAGACTGGCCTGGGCAACTTGGTGAGACCTTGTCTCTATGATAAATCCAAAAATTGACCCAGCAGTGGTGGTGCATGCCTGTGGTTCCAGCTACTTGGAAGGCTGAGTCAGAAGGATCGCCTGAGTCCAGTAGGTTGAGGCTGTGGTGGCCATGAGTGTACCACGCACTCCAACCTGGGAGACACAGTGAGATTCTGATTCTTAAAAAATAAAAATAAATAAAATATTCAGTAAACCATGGTGTGAGCAGATGTGCTGTCATCTAGGCTTTGTTGTTCCATTTCTAGAACATAGGCAGAGTAGATTTAGCATGATTTTTTAGGGTCCTGGGATTCCCAGAATGGTAAATGAACAATTGAGTTCAACTTTAAGTCACCAGCTGCACTAGCCCCTGACAAGAGAGTCAGCATGTTTTTAGAAGCTTTGAAATCAGGCACTGACTTAGCTCTAGCTATGAAAGTCCTAGATAGTGTCTTTTTGTAATATAAGGCTGCTTTGTCTACACTCGAAATCTGTTATTTATTGCAGTCATCCTCATCTATGATCTTAGCTAGATTTTCTAGATAATTTACTGCAGCCTCTCCTTCAGCACTTGTTGCCTCACCTTGTACTTGTATGTTATTGAGGCAGCTTCTTCTGTTAACCCTCAAGAACCATCCTCTTCCAGCTTCAAACTTTTATTCTGCAACCTCCTCACTTCTCTTAGCCGTTATAGAATTGAAGAGCCTTCCTGTGGATTACACTTTGTCTTAAGGGAATGTTGTGACTGTTTTGATTTATCCACACACCGTAAAGTTTCTCCATAACAACAGTAAGGCTAGTTTGCTTTCTTATCTGTTTTTTGGTCTTGTTTTGTTTTTGAGTCAGAGTCTCACTCTGTCACCCAGATTGGAGTGCGGTGGCAAGCTCATAGCCACTGCAGCCTCCACCTGCTGGGCTCAGGTGATTCTTCTGCCTCAGCCTTCCAAATAGCTGGAACTACTGGCACACGCTGCCATGCCCAGATAATTTTCTGTTTTATTGTAGAGATGAAGTCTTTCCAAGTTGTCCAGGCTGGTGTCGAACCCCTGGGTTCAGGCAATCCTCTTGCCTTGGCCTGCCATAGCGCTGGGATTGCAGGCTTGAGCCACCATGCCCGGTCCTTATCTGTTTTTTACTGGAATAGCACTTTTAATTTTCTTCAAAAACTTTTTCTTTGTATTCACAAACCTGACTAATTGGCACAGGAGGCCTAGTTTTTGGTCCATCTGAGCTTTGACATTCATTCCTCAATAGACTTAATAATTTCTAGCTTTTGATTTAAAGTGAGATATATGTGATTTTTCCTTTTGCTTGAACATTTAGAAACATAATTTAAATGCTGTGTGTTTTAGGGAACAGAGAGTTTCAAGGAGAGGTAGAGATGAGGAGATGGCTGGTTCGTGAAACAGTGAGACCACACATAACACAGGTCCACTAAGTTTGGCAACTCATATGGATATGGTTCGTAACACCTCAAAACAAATACAATACTAACAACAAAGATCACTAATCACAGATCATCACTTCATATCTAAAGATTTTTTAAAAAATTAAAATATTGCAGATTTCCAGAATGTGACAAAGAGACACAAGGTTGGCATGAGTTGTTGGTAAAAATGATGCCAAAAAACTTGTTAGACAAAGAGTTGCCACAATATTAAAAAAGCATAATATTTAAGAAATTTGATAAAATGGGGTATGCCTGTAGATTAATAGCAACTCATTGTGATAAGTCCTATGTTATAGCAGGTGCATGATGCTGGGGGTCAAGAGGAGGCTAAGAAAGGAATTCTGAAAAGCTAGTCTAAGTTGATTCATTATCTAGCAATGAGTTATCTGCTAGAAATGACTCATTATCTAGCAGTGAGGGTGAAGAAGTTTTCTGGGGTCCTGAAATGGTTTAGTACATCTCATGAGACAAAGAGAACAGAATGAAGGGATCAGGGTAAATAGGATATACCTTTCAAAAAAGCTTTGAGATCCACACATGGCATATTAAACTCTCTCTGTGGGTATGTATAATGAAAAAGAGAAAAAAATAGCCTCAGTTTTTTAGTATAGTGTAGAAAATGTTAAGTTTCAGTCAGTTATAAGGATGGTGTATACATTTAATTGAGTGTCAACTTTACAACTGAGAATGAATACAAAAACATGAACATTGAAGGAAAATATAAGCATTAACTCCTTTTTCATAGAAAAGATGTTGAGATGGAAGAAATAACACTTTTTCAAGGAAAGACTATTCCCATCTCACAGAAGAGGAAATTTAAAGATAAATTTCAACTAAGTTAATTTCTATATCACGATAGATGCTGAAACCAGAATTAAAATTTCCTAATATTAGATAAAATATTAGATAAAATATTAGATAAAATATTTTACTGTATATTTTAAAATATACAGTATTTAAAATATTTTACTGTATCATCTGTTTTTATGTCTACAAACAGATGATACAGTAATCATTTCACATTTGCTCAAGTAAAGCTTGGCTCTTTCTCTAACTGGACAGGTGACATGTAGGCAAATAACTGTCTAGTCTTTCAATGAAAATTAAAGTCCCATTTATTTCTAACACTTTTGAAATCTTAAATGTTTGACTTTTAAGTACAAATAACTTTACTTTTTAACTACTAGTTTTAGAAAAATGTGAATAATAGAACAATCTACTATGTTTAATTGAAAGCAAGCTAACCTTGCTTTCAAGGCTATGTAAGTCAACCTGAAATTTTTCTGTGTAAGCTTTAAAATTTTGAATTCTGGTAGATAATTTAAGATGATGACAGAACAGTTGGGAGTGTGAAAATCTTTACAAGAACAAGTGTCCATAAAGACAGTCTGCATGAATGTGTGAGTGCAGCTGAGTGAGTGAAAGTCTATCTGAGGGGAGACTTGGGATCAAGTACTTGGGGGTCCCCCCTGGAGGCAGCTGCAACCAACCACCGCCCTGAGATCAGAGTCCCCAGTGTACTGGATCTTCATCATTCTTGGGGGTTTCTTGGGAGGAGGCAGTGGAGGTCAGCTGCTCCTAAATATCTGGCACCTCCTGGCCCATGCACCACCTGTAGCAGCGAGTTGGGTGCTGGCAGAGGGGATCTTGTAGAGGGCATGGCAAGGAAATCTGAAGTGAAGCCCCACTGCCAGTGAGGAGACACTGACTGTCACCCTTTTGTCTGTCCTGGAACTGGGCAAAGACCCGTGTTGGTCCAGCCAGCTCTGTTCACCCTTCAACCTTGGACCCAGAGGGAATATCCACTTCCCTCTGGGATTGACCATGGCTAACACTGAAAGAAAAATTCAGAAGTGGACAAAGAGAGACAGATGCTCCATCCCCATGCTGGCCCAGGCATGGACACATCCAATCTGAGTGGGGGACTTGGCAGCTGCAGCAGCAGCAGTAGGTGGGTGAGTCAGGATCTGATTCACCCTCCTCCCACAGCAGTCCATGGGGCATCTGACCCATGCTCAGAGTAACCCTATCAACCTTTGCAGTGAGCAGAGGGGAGGATGGAGACTGGAACAAGCACTCTACTGCAGTAGTGGCCAGAAGTGGTGGTGGTACTTGAGAAAGGAACCTGAAGTTCTATAAATGGCTACGGAGGGAGTCTCTCTCTCTCTCTCTCTCTCTCTGTTTTTTAGGTTATGTTTTAGTACTTGTTTTGTTTGGGACTTGTGTGTGTGTGTGTGTGTGTGTGTGTGTGTGTGTGTGTGTGTGTGGTGTTTTTTAGATTTTCTGTTTGTGTATGGGTATTTTTGAGGGTGAATGCATCATCAGTTTTTTTGTTTGTATGTTTCTTTGTATGTTATTATTTTTTATTTGTAAAAGTTGTCTCTTTCTTTATTTGTTAGTTGTTGAGCCTATCTGTTTTCCTTCTCCTTCTCTTCTATCTTCAGCTTCCTTTCATCTCCTTTCTTCCTTTTTCCATTATTTTACTTTTTCTTATTTCATTTTGCTTTCAGGGAACATAATGAACCCTCACTGCATGGACAGATTGTAAAGTGGTGGGAAGTGGGTACCTAGGGTCCCACAGCTCCCCCAACACATCTTAATCAAATCTCAAAACTGCAAAAAATCACAGCCCCCATCTCCAGTCTGGCTTCCAAACTGAACAAGTCCAGAGGATCTACATAGGGAAGAATAATGGATTGAGAAAACAGAAGCAAAAGCTATCCCCCCATCACTGAGAAATGGAATTAAAGAAGGGGAAGAGGGGGAGGAAAACCATCACAAATGAAGAAGAATCAAAGGAAGAACACGGGTCCAATACAGACTCCTGGGAAGACATCAGAACTCAAACAATGAAGAGCCCTCAGAACAACTGATCTCAGACCACAAACCCAGATATCAGGATATTAATAGAAAGAATGAACAGAAATGAGAAGAGACAAGAGGAAAGAATGAAGGAGTTGATATCTGAGATGACGGCAATAAAGAATATAGTAAATGAAATAAATAACAAACTAACAAGCTTAGAAAGCAGAATTAACCAAGCAGAAGATAGAATCTCAAAGCTTGAGAGCCAAAATGTAAACTGTTAAAAACATAGAAAAGAAGCTTAAAAAGACAGAACAAGCCACCAGGAGATGTGTGAATATATTAAAAGGCCGAACTTATGATTAATTGGCATTCCTGAGGCAGACAGAGAAACAAAGACCACCCTGGAACAAATATTCCATGAAATTATGCAAGAACACTTCCCTCATCTCATCAGAGATGTGACCATTCAAACACAAGAAATTCAGAGAACCCCTGTAAAAACATCAAATGAGAAGACCAACTCCTAGACACATAGTAATTAACTTACACAAAATAGGTATAAAAGAAAAAGCCTAAGGGCAGCAAGAGAGAAGATCAGACTACTTATCGGGGAAAAGAATAATTAGAATAGCAGACTTATCTACAGAAACACTTCAGGCTAGAAGAGACTAGAGTCCAGTCTTTAAAGTTCTCAAAGATAAGCAATTTCAACCAAGAATTTCCTACCCAGCTAAGCTAAGCTTCATTTGTGATGGAGAATTCAAATCATTCCCAGATAGTCAATCCCTAAGAGTTTGTGCTGCCTCCAGACCAGTTCTATAGGAAATGCTCAAGAAAGTATTAAACACAGAAGAAAGAAAAAAAAAAAAAAGAATGACCACACTCTTCCCAAGAATACAGGAAAAAGTCTGAAAATATGCACATATGTCAACCCAAACGTAAAAAAAAAGCTACAAACAAATAAACAAACAAACAATAACAACCCTGTAAGAACTTCATGACAGGAATAAATTTTCACATTTCAATAATTAGCCTGAACATGAATGGGCTAAATGCACCACTGAAAAGATATAGAATGGATTTAAAAAAAAACATGACACAATATACTGTCTCCAGAGGACTCATCTCACCAAAATGGACATTCATAGACTCATAATAGTATGGAAAGCAATTTTTCAAGTGAATGGAACACAAAAGAAAGCAGGAGTTGCTATCCTAATATCAGACAAAATATCTATAATATATCAAATATTTTAAAAGATACAGAAAGTCACCACATAATGATAAAAGTTTCAATCCATCAATAAGAAACATCCATCCTAAACATATATGCACCTAACATAGGAGCCCAAACTTTTATAAAGCAGCTTCTAGGTAAACTAAAAAAAGATATTGACTCTAACACTATCATAGTTGGGGACTTGTGTACCCCAGTTATAACCTGAGATAGATCATCAAAGCAAAAAATCAACATGGAGATTAGAATCTCAACTTGATGTTTGACCAAATGGACTTAATAGATATTTACAGAACACTCCACCCAACAACTAAGGAATATACATTCTACTCATTACCACATGGTATGTACTCCATGATTGACCATCACTGAGCAATGGAATTAAAGAAGGGGGAAAGGGGGAGAAAATCCATTACAAATCAAGCATAAGCAAATTTGATAAGAAAGAAACACTGCCTTATACCTTTTCAGAATAGTGGAATAAAAATAAATATCAACATCAATAAAGTTACCCCAAAACTCACAAAGACATGGACACCAAACAGCATGATGCTGAACAACTTCTGGGTCAACAAGAAAATCAAAGCAGAAATTAAAAGATTTCTGGAAACATGCAAAAATAAAGTCACATCTTACTAAAACCTTTGGAATGCCATGAAATCACTACTGAGAGGGGAATTAATTTCTTTGTGAACTCTCATCAAGTACATGGAAAGATCATGAGCTAATAGCCTAACAAATCATCTAAGGTAGCTAGAAAGACAAGACCACCAAAACCCTAACTTTAGCAGAAGAATCCAGATTACCAAAGTAAAAGTCCAAATATAAGATATAGAAGACAAAAATATCATAGAAAAAGAATCAACAAAACAAGAATCTGGTTCTTTGAAAGGATAAACAAGATTGATGGACCCCTAGCCAGACTGACCAAAAGAGAGAGAGAGAGAAAACCCAAATAAACATAATCAGAAATGCACAAGATCAAGTCAGAATGGGCCCTGAATAAATACAAAAAATTATCAGAGATTACTATGCACAACTGTATGTAGAAAAACTCAAAAATTTAAATGAAATAGAGAACATTCTGATACCGCCCATCCTCCCAAGATTGAAATAAGAAGAAATTGAGACATTAAATAAACCATTAACAACCCAGGAAATCGATTTCTTCACAATAAAACTAACCCCCTTCCCCCCAAAAAAAACAATCCAGGCCATGACAGCTTTCCAGTGGAGTCCTACAAAACATACAAGGGGGAGCTAATACCAATCTTATTGACAGTATTCCAAGTCATCGAGAAAGAAGGAACTCTCCCCAAATCATTTTATGAAGCTAACATCACATTGATACCCAAACCAGATAACTATTCAACAAAGAAAGAGAACTAGAGCCAATATCTCTGATGAAAATAGATACAAAATTACTCAACAAGATTCTAGCTAATTGTTACAACTACACATCTCAAAAATCATCCACTATGACCAAGTAGGCTTCAACCCCGGGATGCGGGGCTAGTTCAACATCTGCAAGTCCATAAATGTGATTAAATACATCAACAGATGTAAAAATAGGAATCACATGTTGTATCATTAGATGCAGGAAAAGCTTTTGATAAAATCCAACATCTCTTCTTGATAAAAACCCTTGAACACCTTGGCATAGAGGGAACATATCTTAAAATATTAAGAGCCACCTATGATAAACCCACAATCAACATATTGAAAAATGGACAAAGATTGGGAGCTTTTCCCCTGAAAACCGGAACAAGACAAGGTTGCTAACTTTCAACCCTCCTGTTCAAAATAGTGTTGGAAGTCTACCTAGAGCAATCTGACAGGAGAAGGAAACCAGGGACATCCAAATAGGAAAAGAGGAAGTCTAGTTATCCCTCTTTGCTGACAATATGATTCTATACCTCAAAAAATCCAAAAGAAACTCAAAAATCTTCTTGCACTGATAAAGGACTTGGGCAAAGTCTTGGAGTACAAAATCAATGTACAGAAGACAGTCGCAATTTTATACAAACAATAAAACAACAAACAGTGAAAGAACAAAACATAAAGTACAATTCCATTCACAATAGCAACAACAACAACAAAATAAAATACCTCGGCATTTTTCTAACCAGATAAGTTAGAGAATTTTACAATGAAAACCACAAAACATTGCTCAAAGAACTCTAAGAAGTCACAAACAAGTGGAGAAATATTCCATGCTCATGGATTTGAAAAATCAACATTGTTAAGATGTCCATTGTTAAGATGTAGGCTAGCTACAGTTTTAACACAATAACCATAAAATAACCTGCATCATTCTTCTCAGGCCTGGAAATAACAATACAGAAATTCATACAGAAACACTAATAACCATGAATTGCCAAAACAATCCTCAGCAAAAGAAACAAAGTGAGAGTAATCACACTTCCAGATTCTAAACTCAACTATAAAGCTACAATAATCAAAACAGCCTGGTATTGGTACAAGAACAGGCATATAGACCAATGGAATAGGATAGAGTTTCTGTAAGCAAAATCTCAATTTCTCAACCATCACATCTTTCACAAAGCCTCCACTAACAACCACTGGGGAGAAGAGAACTTATTCAGTAAATGGTGCGGGGAAAGCTAGCAGATCACATGCAGATGATTAAAACGAGACCTCTACCTATCACCATACACAAAAATCACCTCTTAATGGATCAAAGGTCTAAAGGTAAAACCACAAAGTTTAAGAATCTTAGAAAAGGCAGGAGACACCCTTATAGAAATTAGAACTGGCAACCAAGTTCTGATCAAAACCCAAACGTCCATGCCATAAGAGAGAAGACAGGCAAGTGGTACCTCATCAAGCTGACAAGCTTCTGCAAAGCAAAAGAAATCACAAAGAGAGTGGGGAGACGGCCCAAAGAACGGGAAGAAATGTTTGCCAACTGTATATATGACAAAGACCTAACATCTAGGATCTACAAGGAACTCAGATATGCTGAAAAGAAAAAAAAAACAGCTATATTAAAAAGTGGGCAAAAGATATGAATGGACATTTCTCAAAAGAAGACATACAAGCAGCCAACAGATACATGAAAACATGCTCAGCTTCAGTAATCATCAAAGAAATGCAAATTAAAACCACATTGAGATACCACCTAACTCCAGTCAAGATGGTTTTCATCAATAACTCAAAAAACAACAAATGCTGGAAAGGACTTGGAGAAAATGGAAAACTTCTACACTGTTGATGAGATTGTAAACTAGTACAACTTCTGTAGAAAACAGTGTGAAGATTTCTAAAAGATCTAAAAATCAACTTTCCATACAACCCAGCAATCCTGAGGATATGCCCAGATGAACTGAAATCACTTTATGAAAAAGATATCTACACACATGTTTATTGCAGCATTATCCACAATAGCAAAAACATGAAACCAACCGTGTTGCTTATCAAAAGTGAACTGGATTTAAAATATTTGGTACATATGCACAATGGAATATTACATAGCCATTAAGAAGGACAAAATTATGAACTTCACAGCAACTTGGATGGGTTTAGAATCTATAATACTCAGTGATTTAGCACTGAAACAAAGAACTAGGTCACATGTTCTCTCTTATAAGCAGACCCTGAACAAATATCATAATACAATAAGAAAGGGATTGGCAATAGTGGGAAACTGCTGGGGAACTGGAGGGGACACTTTATCAATAAGGGTACATGATTTCAAACCAGGTGAAGTGGGGACAAAGGTGAGGCCCAAACTTTACCTGTACAATGGCCATTTTTATACCTAATCCTGAATTATACCCCACATCTTTAAAATAAAAATTTTTTAAAAGAAAAAATAAATAAAATACAATTTTGAATTCCTTCATGGTGTTGAAGATTCATTGATCAGAAGTCCTGATGGATACAGAACTCATCACAGTCAAATGTCTAAGCAGCTGCTATAGGGGATCATCCCTGTGTTCCCTATGTCTATTCTGTATTTGCTTCCACCTTAGTATTTTCACTTGCGGATGTTGTAAGTTTAGATAGAAAGTCATAGAAAACTTACATGCAAGAGTGCCCTAGACTCTCAGCCAACATCATCTTATCTGAGTAAAGTTTACATGAGTCTTAAATCACTGAAGAATTGAAGATTTTTTATGTCAATTTTTCTACTCGTCATAAATTCGTTCCCTATAGGAATCACCTTGAGACTTGGAAGCTTTTGTTTACTGAGTACTCACTTCAGGCCTTCCATTTTCCAAGTACTTTACAGATATTAACCAATTTGATTCTTATAATAATTCTATAATTACTATTATTATATTACTATTATCTATCTAGCAAATGAAAAAAACACAATGAGTGGGGGCATATAGGTACCAGTCAACTTGCTGAAAATTGCACATCTAGTAAACTGTTGGGTTGGAATTCAAACCTAAACTGTCTGATTCAGAAAACTGGATTTCATTTTTTGCTTAATTCTGAAGATATTTCACACTTTGCAATTTTGTCTTTACAAAACATTATCATTTTTCACCTTCTCTGGAACTGACACAAACCACATGAGGTTATCAGGACAGTTATTCAGTCTTCATTTAAGAGACATGGCTGAGCCTCAGTGGAATGACTTACCTAAGTACTGGAGAACCAGGACTACTCCAGGTCCAGTGACTCTTACGATCTCTAGCAGAAGCTGCTTCCCCTACTACCCAGTGTATTTTTACTACATAAGTAAATCAGGAATGGAAACACATCCCAAGGATCCCTCTAAACCATTCCCCTAAGCTTTTTATGACCTATTATTTAATTAAGAAAATGACTACATGACAGAACTTTGGGGTTGAGAAATGCAACTTGTAGCTGAAAATAACTCTTCAGAGTCCAGGAGAACAAATACTTTCAATGACAAATGTGGAAGCCCAACTTGGGTCACCCTCACCTTATACCCAATGTGAAGAGACATACTTATAAAATCAAAGAGTTGAACTACAGCAAATCAGAATTTATAGCAGCACAAGCAAAAGGCAAAATGATGCATGTGGGATATAGTAAATGCCTGCTAATTCAAGTTGATTATTCAGTCTATAAATTGTTTGTCAGGAATGAACTCAGTGAGCTTGGACTACCCCATGTAGGTCTCTTGTATAACCAAATTGGATTCATAAACCTATTAGAGTAAACTTGTTCAGGCAACTGAATGAGAGAAACATTTCCTAGAAGCATCTGAATATTCCAAGACAGAAAGTTCACATAATGTGGAAGAAAATGCCCAAGATCAGCAATCAGAAGACTTGAATTCCAATTTCTGCTTTAGGTTTCATTGCTGATAATCTCTCAAGCAAGCTTTTTGACCTCTCGTTTACTTATTCCTTGAGAATTATATATCTGTCTGCTTGCTTTGACAGCTTAATGTGAAAAATTTGAGCTATATATATGGAGTTAGGTGCTGTAAGCAATAAGAGGGATTGCCTCGAGGTGGAAAACCATACAGTCATATCTGAAAATAAATATTTACTGACAGCTGTTAAAGCAAATAAGAAGGTGGCCACTAGACTAAGCTTGTCCTGTAATCAGAACTCCTATATAAGCAAACCAAACCAGTCCAATGTAAATAGTAAAACAAAACTTAAACTTAACAACTCAGAAACTGCTGATTTACCTCGAACTAGGGAATTTCCACCAGGTTGTACCCAAATAAGTAAAAGTTCAAATTGTAGCCAATAAAGAAATGTATCTACTTTGCTTCTATGTTCAATCTTTAAAAGTTCTCTGCTCATGCTGCAGAGCACATAAACTTTGTCAAATTTAATTTGCCTAAAGGGTTTCTTTTAATGTAGTATAAAATAAGCAAGACACTGTGCTAGACGCTTCTCACAGTTCCCTGATAGTGAGTCATTATCATATTATTGATAAAATACTGTAGTCTCCAAGGAGTTGAAGAACTTTCTCAGGACTACACAGTTAGTGATATGTGGCCCAGGAATTTAAATCTAGGTGTGTGTCTACTACACAAGGCAATAGAAAAGACAAATGAAAGAGTCAGAAAGCTGGGCTCAAGTGGCTCAGCCTGTAATCCCGCACCTTTGGGAGGCTGAGGTGAGTGGATTGCCTGAGCCCGCAGGTTCGAGACCCGCCTGGGCAGCGAGACCTCATCTCTACAATAAATCAAAAATTAGCCGGGGTTGGTAGCACGTGCCTGCAGTTCCAGCTACTTGGAAGGCTGAGGCAGAAGGATCGTCGGAGCCCAGTGGGTCGAGACTGTGGTGGCAGGGAGCGGCCACTGCACTCCAGTCTGGGCGACAGAGTGAGACTCCAACTCAAAAAATAAAAATAAAAAAAGAATGAGTCAGAGAACTAGGAGAACAACTAGACAAGTCTAGTATCATGATGGACAATGAATGAGAAGCTTTCAAGGAGAAAACAACTTGACGTTTAAGGCTTGGGGAGGTCACTTGAGACCTTTTAAGAGACAACTTCTATGAGTATTATGTTGACATGTAGTTTGTATTTCAGCGCATCTGAAGCCATCTGTTCATTCCCTAAATAAAGTAATTTGTTCTCCTTTCTACGGAGCACTTTCTTTATTATAATAGGGATCTTGTAAAGAGATAAGTGAGCATATTAGGGTAAATTGTGACCATTCTCAGGAAAACCATCTCAAAGTACTTGTTCTATGAAAAGAGGATGAGAAGCACGCACCAAGTGCATTTTCTTCTCTTTCTCATCCTCTTCCTTCTCTTTTTTTTTTTTGAGTTGGAGTCTCACTTTGAGTTGGAGTCAGACAGGAGTGCAGTGGCCGCTCCCAGCCATCGCAGCCTCGACATGCTGGGCTCCGGCAATCCTTCCACCTTAGCCTTCCGAGTAGCCGGAATTACAGGCGCGCGCTACCATGCCCGGCTGATTTTTTGATTTATTGTAGAGATGAGGTCTCGCTGCCCAGGTGGGTCTCGAACCCGCGGGCTCAGGCAATCCACTCACCTCAGCCTCCCAAAGGCGCGGGATTACAGGCTGAGCCACCGAGCCCGTCTCCTTCTCCTCCTTCTAACCCTCCTCCTCCTCCTCCTCCTCCTTCTCCATCATCATCATCATCATCACAGTTTTACTGATAAGAAAGTTTGAAAACTCCCTCTGACCTCAAAGTTCAAGGAAGTCAGTTGGACTTTCTCATTGTAGAGGCCTCATATGTAAAGTAAGACAGTTGGAGCAGGCTATATCTGGGGTCTTACCCAGCTTTAAAATTTGAGAATTGTCAAATGAATCATGATGTGCTCACTCTGCATAGGACATATGGAAGATAATATGACACAAATCTTCGACATATCATATTATATACTTTCAAGGGGCTTAGAAATTAGAAGGTATCTGGAAAAATTGATCATCCACAACAAAAATTAACTGAAAACATATCACTAGGAAATATTATCTTACATAATATTCATAATAATTATATTTGAAGGTTAGATTGAGCTACTTGCTCTTTTTCTTTATCAGTCCATCCTTTATTCCACTATATCCCACCTCATATACCCCTTCATTTTCACTTTTCAAAATTGCATATATGATCCAAAACCTGCACCTCAAATACCTCCTCCTTCAAAAGGCCTTCTTTCTTCAACACAAGAGGATCTCACCATTCTTTAAATTTCAGTTCTACTTCCTGATGTGCCTGTACAACATTGGAGCCTGGAGACACCTGAGGTGCATTCATTCTTGGGAGGAGCCTGATTTTGAAGACTGGCTCAACCACCGATTAGCAAGCAGACTTTCCTAAGCCTTCATAATAACCTCTTCTCAGGGCTATTGTGCAGATTGAAGGAAGTAGCATGAGTGTGCTACTCATTCAGTGAATGATTTTTCCCCTGTCAATTCACTCAGCTGTCCATTCCAGTCATGCGTATATCTGTTTTATCTTCTCTGGTAGAGAGTACAATCCAAGAAATTCTTTCTTATTCTACTCTGTGTGTTTTCCTTCTTGACCCCACCTCTGCCTCCAACTCACCATCTACCACAGATTCTTGATTATGTGTATATTTTATGAAATTGATTTCAGTCTGTGCAAATCATCTCCTGAAGCTTGTTAAGAACATTCAACAGGAATAGGGCAACACCTCCAGATCTCCTCCCGCTCTGGAAGATTTTCTGTCCCCTCAATAAATCCTGCTTTAAAAAAAAAAAATGTTCAGTAATGTTCACCTTGACAAAACAGGGGCAATGTGGAAAACTCTTTGGTCTTCTTACCCCAATGAATCTTTACACCTTCTTCCACTACTTTGGGGAGGAGGCTGTAGTCAGTGATTTCATTATTACACAATTATCAATTTTCTAATGAAAACCCCTGTGGTTAAATATTCAGCACTGACACAGTCCCTAAGAGAGAATGTGTTCTCACAATGCACTTGGCCAATTTTTGAGCCTGACTTGGTGAGAACAGACTCTCCCCTGACCCTAGAAGCAGAAGCCCTGAATGGTGCAGCATGAATGCTCACCATTGTATTGTCTCTAGTTGACACACCAGCTCCCACTGAACCCTGCTCCCTTTTCATTGGTCCCCTCCCCAACTTTCTGAGAATTTGGCAGTTTTTCACTGTGTCCAACCGACCAGATGTAAATACCTGACTGAGAAACACAAAATGTGTTTATAAGACTACTGATGGCTCCTCATCTAAACCATAAATATGAAATACACTATAACATTTCTCAGAAAACACTCCATCTCCCAGATTCAATTGGCAGCACAAATTTACTCCCTACAAGACAACACCAAAATCTCAACTTTGCAGTTTTCCGTCGAGCTCATGCCTGCAGCTGCATGATGTTAACAAAAATGGAACATTATTAGGTCATATACACTAAGAGTCCAAGTTTAAAATGATTATTTCTATGCATTGAGAAATTCGGTTTGCTGGAATTCGAGCATCGTAAACAGCTAATCTGAGACTTTGATGTCAAAGATTTTGGGTAGCTGCAATCACAGTAAAAGCAGACAGAATACTGTGTGGATAAGGTCACAGATTTAGAATTCAGACAGAGTTCTGTTCTACCACTTACAAGATGTGTCACTTGGGAAGTTGCTTAATATTTCGAAGTCTCAGTTTCTTCATCAAAATAAAATAGCAAGAAATAGTAAAACTATCAAATAGAATGTAACACTAAAGTAAGATATAAATATATATGTATAGATATTATATAATATATCTATACATATATATTTCATTTCATTACATATATATAATATATCTATATTATATAATATCTATACACATATATATTATATAATATCTATACACATATATATAAATCACTTATCCTAGTGGGTGGAATGAATTAGATACTCAACTAAAGGTGCCAATTTTAAAAAACCTCTTATATCAATTATAAAGTAGAAATATTAATACCAAAATAGTTACTGAGCTCTCAGAGATATTGTCTTGTTCAGGCTGAGCTACTCAGATTTAGAGAAAAATCTAGAGAGACTTGATTTCACACCAAAATTCTTGACTCTGTCTTCATTTATTTTGTTCTCCATCTGCAAGGAGTTGTGATCAGGAAGGGTGAACTGGTGTTCATTAGAATGGATGCTTTAGGCATCTAGGAATGATCATGTAATGTAATTGTTTATGTGTCTGCCTCTCTTCAAAGGCAGGGCCTATGTCTTTCTTTATCCTGTTTACTAGCGATCAACAGAGGGTCATCGCCTAATTGTTAGTGACAGCCCAGCTTCCAGCTGATAGTTCTTAAGGGACTACTTTTTTTTCTTTCTGAAGAAGTTAACTAGTGTATCTCATAAATGAAAAGGCCTTTGGTATCATTCCAAGTGTTTTAATCATGTGCTTCATCTAATTAAATCTTCATATGCAGCCCTCTTTGAGATAGACATTCCTGTTATTCCCATAGTACATATGAGAGAAGTAAGGATTACAAGGGTTAAATAAATATAAACTTGCTAAAGATCTTCCAGTAAATAACTGAGCTTGGATCTTAAACCAGACCTTATTGAGTACAGAGTCTACATGTATCGACTGATGTAATGAGGCTGGACAATTACTATGAAGGATTATTGGTAGATTTCATTATTGTGCTTTCAGTTTTTATAGGTATCTTCGTCCAAATCAGAGCAACTGACTCCCCTTGAAATTTGGAGAGCTCAGCTCAAAACTGTTTACATTGCCTGATACTACTAAATCATATGACCAGATATGCACAGAGTCAAATCTGATTCTCATATCCTCGGAGTTCAAGTCTCAGCATTAAAATGTATAGCATCAGTGTAACCTACACTGTTTGAAGCCACCCAATATGTGACAGGGCATGCTCTCCATCCCACACATCCTCGCTGACCAAAAGTTTTTTGAGGAGGGAATTTTATATACAATACCAGTCCATTATTTCTTTGTTTTTCTGTGTCTTAGCTTAAAAGAAGATATTGAAGTTGGGACATTGGCATGTCAGGATAGAGGTGGAACAAAGAAGTCTCAGTGCATAGAAATATAACTTCTTAGCTGGGGGAAAATGCCTGCTGTCACCTGAAAAACATCCAGGGGACCTCGCTTCCTATGAAAGTCCTTTCTAACTTTGAGACATCAAGAGATCTCTAGAGATGGGTTGAGACCTCTGTATTTGGCCCTGCCCCATGCCAAGTTTGTATTAATGTTCAGGTGAAAACACACAAAGCATGTTTAACTTATTTTTAGATAGCCAAGATATCAAAGTCAGTGAGGAGCTAGGAAAAGCTTTGAGGATGATGGAATCATTTACTTTCATTAACAGAAGTTAAAAGGATGTTTTCTGGAAAAATTACTTGGAAGACCACAATGCCTTCCTAACCAAAACAAATTGTACCCCCCTGCACCTTTTCTTCACAAGCTCCTGGTCAGTGCACAGCATCCTTTATCTTCCAATAATACTGGCTAATTGAGTCTTTTAACATTGGGGTTGACTTTCTCAGATGGTTTCTTTCTAATCTTTCTTGGTTGCTTCTAATCCTATTAGCAATCTCCCATTGTAGAACATTAATGCAGTTGTATCTGATTTCATTTTTTTCCCAATACCCGACAAAACACAGCAGCTTATTAGTGACTTCTATGTCATGTGGTTTTAGCGAAATTGAATGCTAATGAGATGTGATTGGGTGGAAAATTATAGCAATAGGGTGCTTGCCTTCTATAATTGCAGCACAGGATTTAGTTAGGAATGGGGCTATCAGAATTTCTTTTACTTAATAATGATTTCTGAGGCACAGAAAAGCACTGTGTATTTGCAATTTATGCACAGATGATTAACTGGCTTTCACTGGTAGATGGCAGGACAGGCTTGCAAATCATGGAGATGATCAAGAAAAGCAGAGGAAAGATAACAGTTGCATTGTCTCACCCAAAGCCTCATTAATACCCTCTCCTCACCAAAAGGAGTAGAAAGGGACACAGGATGGTGGCAACAATGGTGGTCTTACCTAAAATAAACTTATTAAATGAGACAGATTCTTTATTAACTAGTCAGGAGTCAAATGATTAAACAGCTTTTCTTGCCATTGAATTTCTAGCAGAAATCAATGTACATTATACAGTTGTGGCAGCTGAGATTGCAAAAGATCCAAGGACAGCATAAAGACTGTGATTTACTGAAATATCTCATCAGTGTGATGCTCAAGAGACGGAACATGGTTTATAAAGTACAGTTTATATCCTATTCACTTTTGTATGTGTTAGAAAAGCTACTCGTATAAACTCCCCTACTGTAGCATTCCTGTTGCAAAACCATAACTGTTTAACTGGAAAAAATTGTCTCTACATTCAGGGGCATTTTTAAGAATGAGAAGCAGCTTTGTGGAGACCTCAATGCTGTCATTCAACTGTGGACAGTGCTGCCCGATGAGCTTGGCATGGTTTATGACAAATACAATGACAAAGGGTTGTTGGACATAGCACCAGGTGTTGTCTGTGCCACTGCACAGTACTACAGATCACTGAAGACACTGCGGTTTATGCTCTTGCATAATTCAAACAACTCACTTGACCTTTTATGCAAACTTTCTTTAGCATCTGGAGCTTTGTACACGTGTACAAATGTACACGTGTACAAAGGGGAGTTTGTACAAATAATCGCCCCTCCAAACAAAATTTAGAGAAAGACATACAATTTAAAAATGAGGAGAAATATAAACTACAATGTTTAGGAGCAAAATTTCTTTCCCCTTGATTATCAGTAAATAAATAATATCACTTAATTGTTTGTGGAATGTCTACTTCCAAAAAGAATTTGAAGCAGCTTGCCATAAAAGTCATGCATGTTTGAAGTTCCAGTTTTCCAATCCTATATATCAAACTACCCCAAGTCTTAATGGTTTAACATAACAACCATTTTATTTTGACCACAATTCTATGTGTCAGGATTTTGGAAATAAAACAGTAGGATGGCTTACCCCTGCCCCATGATTACTGGGGTGATTGGAACAACTAAAAATTTCGAGAGTCTTATATCTAGAACCTTGGGTTCTCTGGGGATTCCTCAAGTCTTCTTCTAGGGATGGAATGCCCAGATGATTTTCATTCACATGCTGGCACTGCTGGAATGACTGAAATGGGTGGAGCTGGCCAAGCCTTTTCATGGACTCTTCCTAGACACCTTCCTCGCAGCTTGTCATCTCTGGTAGTCTGGCTTCTTATGTGGCAGCTCTCCCTTGAAATCAAAGAGGCCTAAACAAAAGCTGTGAAACTTCTGATGAATGAGCCGCAGAAGTACCAGACCCATTCATGTATGACCTCTGTCACATTCTAGTGGTTAAACAGGTCACGAAGGTCAGCCTGAATTCAAGAGGAGAGGGATTAGACAACATTCTTCAATGGAAATTGTAACCCTGAATATGCCACCATGTTAATATATGCCATAATTAGCATAGTGATAATATTAAAGTAAGAGAAGTTGTACAATTGAGGAAAAAACAATTATATTAGAAAATGAGACTGATGACACTTTGTATTAGACAAAGAAAAGGAAAAAAGAAATAAAACGATAGAGAGAGAAAAGGAGAGGGAGAGAAAAACAGAGGGAGAAAGACAAATAATTGGGACAGACACTGGGATGCTCAAGCCTGTAGCGTTTCATGTCACAAATTCAAATGCATCTAGGGGTCTAGCAGGTACTTAAAATATCTGTAACACATGAACCCTAAGGTGATGGGAAAAGATGGAGCCTCAGTCAAATGGAAAAGTGCATGCTTCGTCTAAAAGCATTAAATTATTTTTGATCAGGTTGATTTATTGCCAAATAGATCCATCTCTAGGGTTGACTTCAGGATGCTGACTGTCAGGTTGTATTCCTTGAATTTGCTTCTTTGGAGAAATTCCAAACTGTGAGACTGAAAATTATACTGCTGGACTTGCCAGGTCACCCCTAGTAGAGAGACACTCCAGGATGGTATTGAGGGCAAATCACAGGTACTCACAGAAGTGCCCTCTCTCTGTTCTCTGCAGCTAAGGGTTAAAACCTATCATCTCCTGGAATAGTCACTGTGGAAGAAATAAGAGGAGAAAATTTTATTGCTCATAGGGATAAAGCAATGAATGAAGTGAAGCTAGTGCCAAATACTGACTCTTGCTGACCCAGAGTCTTGGAACTGAGAGGTTCATCAGTGAGTTCTGTAAGGCAAGCTGCTGCTATGCCATTTACCTATGATTCTTAGCTTTTAGACATGTAATGTGCACAAAACTTTAAAAAGACTATAATGTGTATTTTATTAATAGAAACAGGCAATTTTAGCACTCCTCACATATTGACTAATGTTTTCTCCTTCATTTTTTTCTCCTATTTAAATGGGCTATGACTACAACCAGCAAATACTTAAAATGTATTATTTTTCTTTTTTAAAAAAACTGTATATATTTAAGACGTGTAGCATGCTGTTTTAATATGCATATGCGTAGTGAAATGATTACTTCACTTAAGCAAATTGACCTATCTACCACCTTCCACGGTTTCCTTTGTTTGGTTGGGGGAGAGTGGTAAAAGCACCTAAAATCAACTCTTTTAGAATGTTTATATGTGAGAGAAAATATATATATGACAGAGAGAATGTTAGGTTCTCACTCTGTCGCCCAGGCTGGAGTATAGTAGCACATCACATAACATCAGCCCCCCAGTTTTCTGAGACTACACATATACCCCACCATGCCAGGAAACTTTAAAAAAAAATTTGTGGAGACCAGGTCTTGCTGTGTTGTCTAAACTGGTCTCCAACTCCTAGACTCAATCCATCTCCTACCTCTGCATCCCAAAGTTTGGGATTCCAGGAGTGAGCAAAGTGCTGGCCACTTATCTCTTAGCTTTTTGAAAACAGTCATTCTAACAGGTGAGAGGTGATATCTCACTGTGATTTTGGTCTGCATTTCCTGGATGCTTAGGGATGTCGAACACCTATACAACAATCAATGGGAGAAAACAAAGTTTTTTTCTCTAAGAACTGGTACAAGGTGAGGGTACCAATTCTCACCACTCTATTCAACAAAGTACTGGAAGTACTAAAAGAGCAATCAGAAAATAAAAAGAAATAAAAGGCATCCAAATAATGAAGAAGTAAATTTATCTCTGTTTGCAGATGACATAATTCAATATGTAGGAAGCCTTAAATACTACACACACACACACACACACACACACACACACACACACACACACACACACACACTCACACACACACACACACACACACACAAACTGCTAGAACTAATAAATGAACTTAATAAAGTAGTGGAATACAAAATCAACATACAAATATCAGTTACATTTATTTACAATAAAAATCTTTCTGAAAAAGAAATAAAGTATATAATTTGATTTATGATCATATCAAAAGAAATAAAATACTTAGGAATAAATTTAACCAAGGAATTGCAATATCTTCACACACAAAATTATAAAATACTGATAAAAAATGGAAAAAACCCACAAATAAATAGGAAGCTATCCTGTGTTTATGAATTGGAAGAATGAATATTGTTTAAATGTCCATTGTACCCAAATTAATCTACAGATTCAATGTAATCCTTATCAAAATTCCAACGGTAATTTTTACAGAAGTAGAAAAAAATAATTCTAAAATTAATAAACCACAGAAGACCTTGAGAAGTCAAAACAATCTTGAGAAAAAAATCATACTTTTTTTTTTTTTTTGAGTTGAAGTCTCACTCTGTCACCCAGACTGGAGAGTGCAGTGGCCGCTCCCGGCCACCGCAGCCTCGACCTGCTGGGCTCCGGCGATCCTTCCGCCTCAGCCTTCCAAGTAGCCGGAATTACAGGCATGCACTATCACGCCCAGCTGATTTTTTGATTTATTGTAGAGATGAGGTCTCACTGCCCAGGCGGGTCTCGAACCCGCGGGCTCAGGCAATCCACTCACCTCAGCCTCCCAAAGGTGCGAGATTAGAGGCTGAGCCACCGAACCTAGCTCATACTTCTGCTTTAAAATTATTTTGCAAAATTATAGCAATGAAAACCGTATGGTGTTGGCCTATAAGTAGACATATAAGGCAGTGGAACAGATTAGAGAGTCCAGAAATAAACACAAACATAGATGGTTAACTAATTTTCAATAAGGCCACAAAAAAGACACAAGGACAGTGTCTTCAATAAATGGTGATAGCACTCTCTCTTTTTAAATCAAATATAAATTTCTTTAAGAAGTAGAATTTTTAATTAAAAAAAACATACTGTTTTCTATCACTGTGGTTTCTTCCTTTCTTTTTAAAATTATATAGCTGGTAGTGTTTTTAATTTTCTGAATTCCCCTCAGACTAATACAATCTTTGATTTTTAGCAGAAGACACAACAACCCAATTTCTATTTTATTTGTCTCTTCAAATGTATTTATCCCATTTTTTTCAGATGTGAGAAAGTCAAATCTGGGTTGTCGTTATATCTCTGCCCCCGTGAGTCTTCCACCATGAGCCATGTGATGGTGTGCTCTTTCCATTATGATGTATCACATTCACTGAGGTCTTACTTCATGTCCAAAGCTGATTTCTTTCCAAGACAATAATACAAGAATAGTATGTCTCCCAAAAAGAAAGCTAAATTTCCTTTGATGCCTAAATAACAGTGTTAACTAACAGTGGGTTTCTCAGAATCCACGCAGGTCAAATGGAGCTGGAAGACAGTCCATATACCTAATGGGTCATTTTGACACACCTGTGGTCTCTAGGTGTTAGCCTCTACTGAAATATGAAAAGCTCAGCTAAGTTCCCCCAAAGGATATAGTTTCTCAGTTGTGTGGATCCTTAATATTTTCTTTGATGACCAGTTTGTTCTGACTCATTGACTGGAGAAAATTAGGTGAGATATAAGAAATAAGAATTGTTACTCCCTTTAGGTTGGAGTTGATTATCGTGAATAATGAAGTGAACTTTCTAGCATAATGGTCCTGATGGTTTCCATTCATCTCTTTGCCCATTAGCTACCTGTGCTCCATAGGAAATAAGGTCTTAGTTTCTTCCTATTAACACATTTTTGTCATTCATTCTTAATTGCAGATGTAGAATTTTGTAGTCTAATAAAAGAGAACAAAAGAAATCCTGAAAAAATGGGTTCCATGGGAAAAAGAAAAATTCATTTTATTTTAGACAAAGAAAATGTATTACAGGTAAGAGTACTCCAAATCCTTTGGTTTCATGAGTATTCCGTCTTCATGATAATAGACAGCTGAACCCTTATGAACTACTAAGAGTCAGCTAACTGGTCAGAGCTGGAGCTATTAAAGGCTGAGGACAGAAGAAACTGACACTTTCCGAAGTGGGCATTTTCAGCAGAATTACAGTGAGCTCTCTCATCAACCCTTAGACTGACATTCACAGTAATGGAATTTATCATCATTCACTCCCTGCCACAAAGAGAACAGAATTAAAAGACCTTGTCCTTCATTGTTAAGTACTGCACAATTTTCCCCTTCAAGATCTTTTGTGAAGATTCTGCTGGTCCAATTGATATTATATTTTTAATGGAAATTTTTTTTTCTGTAATTCACTTTAAAGTCACTCTCACATGTATTCAAACAGCTAACACCTATGCATGACCAAACAGAGAGAATGGACCAGATAAGAGACTCTCTTTTAATGAGGTTCCTGGTTTGGATAAAGGCAGGGGACCAACAAACAATTGTGTGTCTTGGGAAACCTGGGATTATGTGGTCACTTAAAGATGAAACTCCATGGCATCTCACAAAACTCACCAAAACCTAATAGGTGAAAGACAGAAGCAAAGATATATCTTAAGACAGTATTGACAAGGAGATAAAAGGCTGCTGAGGTCTGGGGTTACACTTAAGAAAGAGAATGGAAACTGCAGCCCAAGCATTATAATGATAATACCTGGGTAAGATTTCATAAAGTTTTGTAACGTCTCCCTTTTTGTTATTTTTGTTACCACCTTTTTTTTTTCCTGAATCAGAAAACTTATTAAAGAAGAAGAACGTGGGTACCCTGCATCGTTCCACAGCTAGACTTGAAAGAATTAAATCTCCAAAGGACAGAGTGATGGTGGCTGATAAAAGACTGAGACTGAGAACCTAAACAAGCTGAGACTTTTGGAATCACAGAGAAGAGGGTGGTGGATGAGGGCTGAGCAACAGACACAGAGGTTTGACACTCGCAGAGTCCTTGTGGTTCTTCTACATTTATAACTCACTAATGCAATTGCAAGCACCATGTTAATTTCAATGAAAAAATTAGGACCATTAGAAAAATAACAGCTTAGTAGAATTAATATTTTACATGGTTAATTAAATATTATTCTATCTTTAAACCCAAGGTCTCACAGCACTGGTCTCATAAGAAAAGAGTAAATGAGATGTCATTTGTATCTATTATCTTTGAAATGCCTATTTTGCCAAGTTTTAAGAGTGAGACATGATTTTGGAAGGAAAAACTCTTTCTTCAAGGGTTTAGGTTTCTGACTCTACATATAAATAAGAATTATTTCAGAAGTCCAAACATATAATGATTAAAAATTGAAGGAAGCTTTATTTGAAAGAAGACATTGATTAGTGCTGTGTGTTCTTTGTATACTACCCCAAAATGACAGGTGCCAAATACCACTTGAGATAAATATACTCAAAATCGCAAAGAATAGTCACTGATTATGTAAATGTATTTTTTAGCAATAGAAACATATTTTTGTGGATTTGTTACCCCTGGGAAAACAGCAGACATCACCATTATGAGGGGAGGAGAATGAAAAAATGAAAAAGGGCAAGAGAAGGTATTGAAAAAACATTGAAGTTCAGGCACAGATTTACTAGGTATCAAGTGAACCAATATTATGATTAGGCTTATCATGAGATCAAAATATGCCTCCCTGGTAGTTCTTGTGGTACTTGATTTTCTATTATTAAAAATAGTTTTGGGCACTCTCTTAACTTGCTCATAGTAGTATAATTCAATAAAACTATTCTGGTGGATATAAGGTGGAATAAAAGGAAATCCTTAAAATCTAATACATTTTATTCATTTTAGAATTTTTTTCCTGAAGAAAGATGGTTATTGCATAAGCATGTTTTATAATATGAATAAATGGAAACAACCTAGAGTTCTGATAATAAAAATATTGGCTAAATAATTTATAATATATTCTCAGGATAGAACATAGTCATCTAATGTAAGTTCCAGAACATTGTTTAATTGTATAGAAAAAATAGTCACAATGCATAAAATAAACTGTGTGGTTATTTTAGAGTACTGGAGTTCCATGAAAAGCATGAAGAGTCTGGAAAAATGCACTAGAAGGAAGAAAAACAACTGTGCTAAAGGAAGCCTGAAGCTATTGGTTCTGTTGTAGTTATTTCTACCAGGTCACAAGGCAACTGCTTGCTCAAAAGGAGACCAGATGAATGGAAATGTGTTAGATTTTGACTTGCTTATTCATTATACATTTGCTTATTCTTCTATAAATTCAGTCATCATTTTTTAAATGCCTACCACATGCTGAGCACTGGGCTATATACCAAAGTGTGAATTAAGAGTGGAAGGAGATGAAGCTGGATAAGCATATGGAAAATGACTGAAGAGAAGCCTCTGTGTGCCTTGTACAAGATTTTGCATGATCTTGTAGGCAGCAGAGAGTCACTGAAGAATTTGAGAAGGGATATGGCAAAGTTAAATTTTTATACTGGACCCTTTTGGCAGCAGTGGGAAAGGTGGATTGCAGGAGGAGAGAACCCAAGTAAGGACGTGGTGATTAAGCCTTTGGGGTAGTTCGGTGAAAGCCTGAACCAAGGTGGTTGCCCAGGAAATGGAGACAAGAGGACAAATACAAAATATATTTAGAAACTGAAATTGAACATAGAGACTGTGTATACACGGGACAGAGGAGCAAGCATAATTTTGAATACCTCATGTTTTTTGGCTTTGGAAAAGAATGGTGCAGTTTAGTAAAATAGTTTGGATAGCACTCAATAACATTTCATACTGTTTTAGCACATATATATGCATGTATGTATGTACGCGTATAAATGTAAGCTTTATCACAGAGCTTTGTCAGTACTGATAAGATGGTTTTAATCCTCTGCCATGGTCAATTTTTGTTGTTCACTACAGCACCTCTGGTTTCCATCAGTAAAATGAGACATTTACCATTGAGGTTTAAACTTCTGAAATTTCAGATAGAACTGAAATATTAGATACATGAATACTTATGGAACACTGACTATGTACCTAAGTCTGAGATGATACCACTTACTCATTTATGACAACAACCCCGTAGATAGGCACACTCACAGCGGGCATTGCATTTTTAAACATCTTACTATTTGGTAAAATCAAAATTTTTGAAATTGCTGATCTAATCTAATTTACAGTCTCTTCCATTCAATGTCTAAAACCCTCTCCAGTCTTTTCATCAGTCACCTAACCTAACTTAAACTCCACTGGGAATAGTCATATCAATACCTCAGAGCAACTCCACTTCATTATTGGATGGTCTCAGATGTTTGGTATGTCTTTGTTACAGTATGTCAAATCATGTCTTTAGTTAGTTCCACCCATTAATAATATTTTACAGTGCACATTTTATAAATAGTAAAATGTGAAATATGGTTTCCCCTGTGCTAATTAGTCAATAATAGTATATGAAAGAGTTAGGACTAATCTTTGTCCATCGTGTTCCAAAGCCCACACTTCTAACACCACATATTGCTTTCTATGCCTTCCTTGTTGACATTGTAGAGATTGAGTCCAACCTCTCTTCTATTGATTATCTTTTATACATTTAAGGAGAGTCTTTATGTTTCTCTAAGTTTTCTTTTAGCAAGAATTAATAGTTGTTAATATGATATTGTTCCTTCATGTCCTTTTACCATGATAGTCTCTTCAAAGATTGCTCACTCTTCATTATTTGCAATTTGTATGGGAGTCCATGGGGGTTGTGAATTGAAGATGGACTTTGAAGTTGGACCCACCTGAGTTTGAATAATTATGTGCTGTGTTGGCAGCTGCTTATTTATCAATTTTGAGTATCAGTTTACTTATCTGCAAAATGGAAATAATACTTAGTAGTACTTCGAAGATAAAATACAAGATTATGACACTAAAAGGATTTCACTGATTTAGTCAGCAAAAAACTAAAACAACAAATAAAAAAGTATGTGTGTATTTATGTGCATCTGGTCTATATAAATATTAGTAGATAAAGATAAAGAATTAAATTGACAGAACTTATTATTCCTATAATTCGCTAAGCCATCAAATAATGAGGGAAGACAAGCAAAGTTGGAATTTTTCTATTGTTCTGATTTGAACCAGGATTCAAGAACTCTTTACAATTAACTTTCTGTACTTGTTCCTCATTGATCACTTGATGCATATGCTTTCCTAGAATTGGATTGTTATCCAAGCATGGCAAATTAAACTTCCGATTTAACAATTAAAACCATCAGGCTGACGAATGAGACTGTGAGGCTGATTTATTCTGCGCAAGATTCTGGCTCCCGGGCATAAATGAGACTCTCTTTGTTTTCAAGAGTAGTCTGGCATGATAGCTCAGGTGGCACAAGCCTGTGACTGATCTCATTCTACTACTATCTCCAGACATCTCCACTGAAGGGATGATGATCCTTAAGGTATTTAAGAGTAAGTCACTCATGATGATTGCAATGTCATTCTTTCTTCATGACCATCAAAGACTTGTTTACTACTCAGAGAAAGTAACTCTTTGGAAGAAGCTTTTAACTGACTTTTCATTCTGCTTTAAAATAAATAAGTAGATAGATAACAGATAGATAAGATGGCTTTTATAAACTAGCCTTTATGTTTTCTCCTTGGAAAATTATATCAAGTGAAACTTCCTGTTAAAATACACGTACGAGGGGGGGCATAAAAAACCCAGAATTATTTTTGGAGAGTGGGCCCCTTCTAGTACAGGCTTCTCGACTAGGTAAGTGTTCTAGGAAGCCATTGGCATCAATGTACCAGCTAGTTGTTGTGAGAGCCTGCTTTTGACTTCAGTAAATTTTTGAGGGGAGATTCCTTCAACATTTTTGCTCATTTCAAGATGGGTGATTTACACGGATGAACTTCCCACATTGCATTGAGTGTTCAGCAGTTTTTGACCAGAAAAATGCATGACCCCTGTGCTCCACCTTCCCTATTCATGACCCCCATACCCCACCCTCACTATTCACCCAACCTTGCCCCAAGTGACTTTTGCTTCATTTCCCCAGATGCAAAGAGTCCTCAATGGGAAAGGTTTTGTCAATGTTGGAAGAAGTGAAACAAGTGATGGCGGAAACACTAAAAGGCATCAAAATTGATGAGTTCAAAAACCATTTTCAGCAGTGGAAAAAGCATCTTGATAGGTATATTGCATCCAACGGAGAGTACCTTGAAGGTGACTGAAGTTTAAACATGTAGAAATAAATACACAATTTTCTATAAATAAATTCTATTTTGGGAGGTGTTCCCCCTCATGCAGTGCTCCAATTACATAAGAGCATTATGCTACAATGCACATGCCTCAGGAATCAGACAGATGTGGGTTTAAATTTTGGCTTCAACCTCTTCTAGTAGTTACATACCTTGGTTGTAAAATTTATATTTAGGTACATAACTTAGTCACTCTGAACATCAGTTTTATAATCCCGAAAGTAAATTTTAAAGATCAGGAGTAAGGAGTAATGAACAAAGTGCTCAACAGACTCCCTGGAACATAGTAGACAGAGTAAATGACAGCTTCCATGAAAACTAGACTTCTATGGTTTGAATGTTTTTGCCCCTTCCAAAATGCCTGTATTGAACACTTAATCCCCAATGCAACAGTACTGAGAGATGTTGCCTTTAAGGGTGTTTAGGTCATGAAGGCTCTGCCTTCATGAATGTATTAATGCCATAATTCCAAGGGCTTGAGAGAGTGGGCTCACTTTCTTCCACTCTTCCTCCATGTAAGGACACAAGATTCCTTCTCTCTAGAGAACACAGCAACAAGTAGTCATCTTGGAACCAGAGACCTACCAGCACCTTGGTCTTGAACTTCCCATCCTCCAGAATTATGAGAAAATAAATTTCTGTTCTTTATAGATTTCCCAGTACGTAGTAGTCTGTTATAATAGCACAAAATGGACTGAAATACAGACTAATTTATGTTGCAGTCCAGGTAATAGAAATTACCTGGAGCTTAGTTTCTGAAGATATCCAGAATATACTAAGGTAGTCCCTTGGGTCATTTTATTAATGTTGTCAAATTTAACATATGTATGATAGAGAGAAATGTGACACCTTAAGTTCTAGAAGTTCAATATTTATCATCTTAAAAACTCCTGTTCTCACTGATAGTTATAAGGGTCATTCCCGAATCTAACTTTTCTGGAGCCATATACTCTTTATAATGTTCATGGAAAACAGCCTGTAGGGATTTATGAAACAGTATCTACCAATTCCCAACCACCTCACAAGATTGACATCTCACTTACATTTAACTAATAAAAAAAGAAAATAAGAAAATATAGTCCATAAAACGAAACCAGTTTAATAGAAGAAGCTTCTATTAAAAGAAAGGCTACATGCTTGTGTCAGGGCATTCAAGTAATTTTACTTTTAGCCAACTGTTAAATTCCCAGAGGCAGGAGGTAGATGAATTGCTAAATGTTCCTACTTGTCTGCATGATCTGCTTCATTGTTTTAATAATAAGCCTCATGACCTTAAAGTGTGTTACAAAAATCTCCTTTCAATTCCTCATTATGTCCTCAGTAGTCACCAGATAACAAGGTTCAATCATTAATATGCAACAGTAAGCTGAGAGTACAGCACAGAATTATAAATAAACATACACACACAAAACGATTCCATAATGTAGTTCTAATAACTGAATGCCTTCCATCCCTAGGATTCCTTGTTCTGCACCAGAATCATATCCCTCTATATATCAGAGGGTCTTAAGTACCTACTGTGAACAGGCACTGCTCTGATGGGTGGAGGTAGTGCCGTTAAGGAAAGGGGGGGAGTGAGAAAAGAAAATGTTCTTCTCAGACTATTAAAACTCTTTTCTTTCTTTTTTTTTAATTGTCAGTATTTTCACTTCCACTAAAGTACTCCATGTGTACTGCCCATGAATGTACAAAAGGGAATTTTCTGAGACCTTTCCTAGAGGGTAAATAAAACTGTCAAAGAGATTCCTAATGCTAAAAGATTAATATTATGATAATTACTTTGTAAAACATAAATTAAGAAGTACCAAAACAGCCTCTTGCTGACTTTACATCTCTGTAAAATGCAGTCAAGCTGACATCTATGGCCTATCTGTGGGGTGATCTGCCTTATTTGCTCCCAGGGCTGCTGGAGATGTGTGTCAGCAATTTCTTTATCAACTCTCACCTTCCAGAGATTACTAACTCTTAAAATGCAATCATGAATATTCACTGGAGGCTGAAAATGGACAAATGAAACCTCAGTAGAGTACTGTACTAGTGTCTATGGCTAATACCAAACTATTTGGTTTTGATAAAAGAAACTAAACAATTCAACAAAAGTTAAACACAACAAAACCCTGCCCAATATTATCACTCTTGAAGAATAGAATAAAAGAGCACCGGTCAACAGGGTGGAAGATTCAAATTAAGGTACTGCCTCTCTATTTATAAGGTTTAATATTGGCCCTTCGACAAGTCACTTAACCTCTCTAAACTTTGTTTACTCCTAAAATGAAAATAAGACATCTTATATTTTAAATGTTGAATTAGTGACTTAATCAGTCAAAATTTCGGTCTCTTACTCTATAAAATAAGAATCAGGATTCTTGCCTTACTTAAAACCTTACAGAATTTTGGAGAGAGTGGTGTGTTTAACCACTTTGGACAAAGGGTTCTCACAAAAAAGATACACTGGTTACACTGAAGCTTAGGTAGCATGTCTTAACAATATCTGAGCAGTTTCTTCACTTGGTTCTCTTCTGAAAGCAACAAAAGGACTAACTTCACATCAAGAATTGAACTCAAGCCATATACTCTTTTTTTTTTTTTTTTTTTTGAGTGGGAGTTTCACTCTGTCGTCCAGGCTGGACAACACAGCCACTGTAGCCTTGGCCTCCTGAGCTCAGGCAATCCTTCCGTCTCATTCTGAGTAGCTGGAACCACAGGAGTGTATCACCATGCCCAGCTAATTTTTCTTGATTTATTGGAGAAACGAGATCTTGCCAACTTTCCCAGGCTGATCTCGAACTTCTGAGCTCAGGCAATCCCCTCACCTCTGCCTCCCAAAGTGCTGGGATTACAGGTATGAGCCGCAATGCCCGGCCACTAATTCTTCACATAATGATACCTGGTAGAGCACAGCTCTAGTCATGGCAAGATTAATTATCCAGGGTATTAGATATGAGAATGTTTCTACCTCATCCATAAAGTGTATATTTATACACACATGAACTCTTGAAAAAAGTTTATCTTTTAGGCAAATAATGTATATTTTATTAAAAGTTCTTCTAGAGTTGTATAGTTTAGGTATCAATCTCTATTGTAGCATATAACCCAGAGTTGTGATATCAACATAGTGTTCAGATCTCAGTGTAGATCATCTTTTTTCTTCACTTCTTCTTTATGCTTTCCCTTTTCTCATATTCCAATTCTGGCTGGAGAAGTTTAATATCAGGTCTGATTTACCTCTGTACAGCACTCTTAGTCTCTTAAACAGAAATTGTTCCAAGTTCAGCCATCTAGGCTGTGGGCTATTTCTTGGCTACAGCAGAACTTATAAACAAAGTTCCTATTAGCTATTGCAGAAATTCGTAAACTTAAGAACTGCAAAAAAGGGTTATTTGCCTTGTGAGATATTTATGGGGACTCACTTTGCCTGCTATAGTGAGACTGCTTTTATAAGCACCTCTGGTTTTAAAAATGAGAAAGAACGATATTTCAAGTAAATACTCCCTGGAAGCATCTCCCCCATTACTCAAATATCTTGTGCCCAAGGCTATATAGGCTAAGATAAAAGCTCTCCATTTGGGACAAAAGGTTTTCCCTGACCCAGGGTTATAAATGAGTTTTTGAAACAAGTAAGCTGTGCACAAAATTGTTAGGAAAGAGTCCCAAAATGTAGGAGCTGTGTTTCTTACGTAAGAAAGAAGTCTAGAGATGCTCTTACAAAACCCTGGAGCTCATCTTGCCTCCTCTTGGCTCTCATCGGCTCTCAGTACGTTTCCTCCATTTCTATTCTTTTCACATCATATCTTGATTGTTTTCTGGCTGTTTCCCCTACTCTGAACTGCTTGAAGAAGCGACAGTGTTTTATTTATCCAATATGTTTGGTGCTTAGCATAGTGAGTAGCACACAATAGGCACTCTCTGAATGTTTATTGATTGATTACATGCATCATTTCTAATATCTGCAGAAGGTATGAATGAACATCAACCTTGCTCACTGTCTTTCCAAGTGCAATTCTTGACATATACATGTGTCTTATGACTTGATGTTGACTTCTTCTCTCCAAAATGCAGCACATAATTAAATACTCTGGTTGAGACTTTACTATATATGCTTTTAAAACATATCACAATTGTAAATGTACTCTGGAATGCTAATCCAGTAATTAAGTTGGGCATGCTGCAAAACTGGCAATGTCTTTGAAATCATATTTTCCAGAAAGCAGGCCTAACTTAGATTTTTTTTTTCTCCTAATTTCCATTCTGTCCAGACAGCCTTCGTTAGCAGTAACTTTTTCTTCATTATGGGTGCTTTGTTTATTTTTTCTTATTCTTTCCATAGACAGGTCATTACTAACCATCTAATGAGCTATTCTTTACATAAGATTTATATGAAAGCAGCAGAAAGTATACCTTATTAAGATTCGCTGCTGAATATATCTCCTTTAAAAAAGATGGCCTGATATAATAAAGGTGGGAACAGTCTTGGAAGGAATATTGCCTAATAAATAGTGGACATTTTTATAAAGCAGTCCTGTTTTGTGCTGCCAAGGACCGATCTCTTCCTTAGACCTGCTCCCACAGTGCAGGTGTTTGTGTGTGCAGAACAAGTTCATGCGGCTTTGGAGTTGCCATCCACCATATGAATGAGAAGACAGGGAGAGTCCTTAAATAATTAACAGCGGTATTAGATCTGCAGATGTTACAGTCAAACACATGCCGTGCGTGCTTGCATGACACACAGCAGTGGCGTCTGGAGAAAACTGCTCCTCTACCAGGAAAGGATTACATAATTAATTCAAATAATCTTAGGGAGCTGGGACAGTATTCACCTCTGCTTTTGCCAATGGCTGAATCAGAGATGAAGATGCATTTTGAAAACACCAAAATCTGGTTTTATCTGAATTAATTATCAAATTTATTTGAGAGTTTAAGAAACTTGACAGCTATTCTACAGAGTAAATAACAGAATCCATGACAGAATGATTCTCAGCCTGTGGTGTTACCCACGATTTCTTACTAAACAAGCTTTCCTTCCAGACTGACTCCAAGTCTAGCCCTTGTGCTCTCTACAGTCCCTCCTGGACTGTTTGCCTCCACCTTTGTTTCCTACAGAAAACCTCAAAAGATATAAAGCTTCCCCGTTACTCAAGCTTCGAAACTAGGCAGGCTTGGATCCAGGACATCTGCTTACCAGAGGATACAATAAATGCATACAACATGCTCCTGCTGGAAAGGAACTTACAGTCTGCTTAAGGTGATCACTCCATGAGGGAAACAATAAGAAACATATGAAATGGTAGATGATTAAAATAAAATTGTTCATTTTGGGTTTTCAGAGCTTTAAAATAGAGAGAGATTCAGTGGGGAATTAAAGTGATTTTTAAAGACCTTATGAAATAACTGTAATTTAGATTAACTTTTTTTCTACTTTTAAAAAATTTATTTTAAAGATGTGGGGTATAATTCATGTTTAGGTAGATAAGTGGTCGTTTTACAAGTATACTTTGGGTCTCCCTTTGGTCCCCACTTTGCCTGGTTTGAGATCATGTACCCTTGTTGATTTGAAGTGTTCCACCCTCAGCAGTTTTCCACTACTGCCAATCTCTTTCTTATAGTATTATGATAAATGTCCCAGGTCCACTTCTGAGTGAGTACATGTGGTACTCAGTTCTTTGTTTGTGATAGATCACTGAATATTATAGACTTCAACTCCATTCAAGTTGCTGCAAATTCCATAATTTTTATCCTTCTTTATGGCTGCGAAATACTCCAAATTGAATATGTACCACATTTTGTTAATCCAGTCCAGTTTCAATGGGCAGCTCAGTTGGTTCCATGTTTTTGCTATTACTAATATTGCTGCAGAATTAACATGCATGTGCAGGTATCTTTTTTATAAAATGATTTGAGTTCCTCTGGGTATATTCACAGAAGGGGGATAGTTGGGTCATATGGAAGGTCAATGTTTAGATCTGCTAAGAATCGTTGTTTTCCACAGAGTTTGTACTAGTTTATACTCCCACCGACAGTGTAGAAGCATTCCCTTTTCCCTGCATCCTCTCCAGTATCTGTTGTATTTTGAGTTATTGATGATGGCCATCCTGATTGAAATTAAGTAGTATATCAGTGTGGTTTTAATTTGCATTTCTTTGATGATTAGTGAAGCTGAGGATTTTTTCATGTATCTGTTGGCTGTTCGTATGTCTTCTTTTGAGAAGTGTCTATTCATATCTTTTGCCCTCTTTTTAATAGGGCTGTTTGTGATTTTTGGTTTTTCCTTTTGGCATATTCAAATTCCTTGTAGATCTTGGATGTTAGGCTTTTGTCAGATATACAGATGGCAAATATTTTTTTTCCCAATCTGTGAGCTGTCTCCCCTCTCTCTTGATGTTTTCCTTTGCTTTGCAGAAGCTTTTCAGTTTGATGAAGTTGCACTTGTCTATCTTACTTCTTACGGTATATGTTTTTGGGATTTTGATCAGAAATAGATTGCCTATTCCATTTTCCATAAAGGTGTCTCCTGCTTTTTTTTTTTTTTTAAGACTTTTACAGTTTAAGTTTTCATGTTTAGGTCTTTAATGAATTTAAGGTTGATTTTTGTGTATGGTAATAGGTAGAGGTCCTGTTTCTTTTTTTCTAATATACTTTAAAGATGTGGGGTACAATTCAGGATTAGGTATACAAGTGGATGTCATACAGTTAAAGTTTGGCCCTTCCTTTGATTTCCACTGTGCCTGGTTTGAGATCAGGTACCCTTATTGATGTTGTGTTCCCCTACTCCACCCCAGCAGGTATCCCACTGTGCCAATCCCTTTCTTACAGTATTATGGTAAATATTCAGGGTCCACTTATGAGTGAGAACATGTACTCAGTTCTTTGTTTCTGTGATATATCACTGAGTTTTATAGACTCTAAATCCAATTTGCTGCAAAGTCCATATGTTTGCCCTTCTGTATCGATGCGTAATATTCCATTGTGTATATATATCACATTTTTTTTGTACAGTCCAGTTTCAATGGTGGCACAGTTGGTTCCATGTTTTTGCTATTGTGAATAGGGCTGCAATAAACATGCATATACAGGTGTCTTTTTTGTAGAATGATTTTTAGTTCCTCTGGGTATATTACCAGTAGGGGGATTGCTGGGTCATATGAAAGGTCAATTTTTCGTTCTTTTAGAAATTGTCACATTGTTTTCCATAGAGGTTGAACTAGTTTGCATTCCCACCAGCAGTGTAGAAATGTTCCCTTTTCTCCATATTCTCATCAGCATCTGTTGTTGTTGGTTTTATTAATTATGATCATTCTTACTGGGGTTAGGTGGTATCTCAATGCGGTTTTGATTTGCATTTATCTGATGATTAGTGAGGCGGGCAATTTTTCATGTGTCTGTTGGTTGCCCATATATCATCTCTAGAGAAGTGTTTATTCATGTCTTTTGCCCACACTTTTTAATGGGGTTGTTTGTTTTTTCCTTTCAGCACATTTGAGTTCCTTGTAGATCCTGGATGTTGGACTTTTGTCAGATATACAGTCAGCAAATATTTTTTCCTATTCTATGGACAAAAATGAGCCATTCTATGGGTTCTAACACCACTCTCTTGATGATGTCTTCTGCTTTGCAGAAGCTTTTCAGTTTAATGAGGTTCCACTTGTCTTTCTTATCTCTTATGTCATGGACATCTGGGGTTTTGGCCAGAAATTGGTTGCCTGCTCTGATTTCTGTAAAGATGTCTCCTGCATTTTTCTAAGATTCTTGTAGTTTGAGGTTTTACATTTAGATATTTGATCCATTTAGAGTTGATTTTTGTGTGTGGTAATAGGGAGGGGCCCTGTTTCAGTCTTCTGTGTGTGGTCAGTCAGTTTTCCCAGCACCATTTACTAAATAGATTCTCTTCTCCCCAGTGGTTGTTGGTTGTTGGTGGGGGCTTTGTTTAAAATGAGTTCACTGAGAAATTGACGTTTTGCCCCCAGAATTTCCATCCTGTTCCATTGGTCTGTATGCCTGTACTTGTACCAACACCAGGTTGTTTTGATTATTGAAACTTTATAGTAAAGTTTAAAGTCTGGAAGTGTGATTCCTCCCACTTTTTTTGAATTGTTTTGGCTATTTGTGGTCTTTTATATTTCCATATGAATTCCTGTATTGTCATTTCTAGGTCTGAGAAGAATGATGATGGTAATTTAATGGGTATTGAGTTGAATTTATAGCGTGCCTTTGGTAGGATGGACACCTTAACAATGTTGATTCTTCTAATCCATGAGCATGGAACATTTTTCCATTTATTTGTGTCATCTTTGATTTCTTTGAGCAGTGTTTTGTAGTTTTCTTTGAAAAGATCTTTCACTTCTTTGGTTAGGAAGATGCTGAGATAGTTCTTTTTTTTGTGGGTTTTTTGTGGCTATTATGAACAGGATTGTGTTTTCTATTTGGTTCTCTGCCTGTTTGTTGGTGTGTAAGAATACGGATGTCTTTTGCATTTTTATTTTGTACCCTGACACTTTGCCAAAGTCCTTTATCAGTGCAAGGAGGTTTTTGACAAATTCTCTTAGGTTTTCAAGGTATAGGATCATATTGTCCACAAAGAGGGATGGTTTAACTTCCACTTTTCCTATTTTGATACTCTTGATTTCCTTCTCTTGTCTGATTGCTCTAGCTAGGACTTCCAGTACTATATTGAACAGGAGGAGTGAGAGTGGGCATCCTTGTCTTGTTCTGGTGTTCAGGGGAAATGCCTCCAGTTCCTGCTTGTTTAGAAATATGCTAGCTGTGAGTTTATCATAGATGGTTCTTACTTTTTTGAGGTATGTTTCCTCTATGCCTAGGTGTTCAAGGGCTTTTATCAAGAAGGGATGCTGGATTTTATTGAAACCTTTTTCTACATCTAATGATATAATCAGTGGTTCTTGTGTTTACATCTGTTGAGGTATTTAATTACATTTATGATCTTGCTAATGTTGAACAAGTCCATTCCAGGGATGAAGCCTACTTGGTCATGGTGGATGATTTTTGAGATGTGTTGTTGGATCCAATTTACTAGAATCTTGTTGAGAATTTTTGCATCTATGTTCATCAGGGATATTGGCCTGTAGTTCTACTTCTTGTTGGCTCTTTACCTCGTTTGGATATCCGTGTTATGTTAGCTTCATAAAAAGATTTGGGGAGAGTTCCATCTTTCCAGATTGCCTGGAATATTTTCAATAGACTCAGTATAAGTTCCTCCTTGTATGTTTTTCCAGAATTCCACAGGTAGCCATCTGGTTCAGGGTGAATTTTTCTTTTTCTTTTCTTTTTTTTTTTTTGTAGGTAGTTTTCTTATGACAAAGTCAACTTCATGGGTTGTTATCTGTCTATTTAGGGTTTTAATGTCTTCTTGCTTCAACCTTGGGACATTGTGTGATGTCAGAAAATCCTCCATTTCATTTAGGTTTTCTAGTTTGTTTCCATACTGGTGTGCATAGTAATCTCTGATAATCTTTTGTATTTCTTTGAGGTCAGTTGTGACTTTATCTTTTGCATTTCTGATTGTATTTATTTGGACTTTTTCTCTTGTTTTCTTAGTCAGTCTGGCTAGGTGCCCATCAATTTTATTTATCCTTTTGAAGGACCAGTTTTTTGTTTCACTGATTTTTTTCTATAATATTTTTGTCTTCTATGTCCTGTAATGGGACTTTTACTTTTGTGATCTGGATTCTTCCGCTGAATTTAGGGTTTTGGTGGTCTTGTTTTTCCAGCTCCCTTAGGTGATTTGTTAGGCTGTTAATTTGTTCTATTTCTATCTTCTCGAAGTGTGTTCATAGAGATTTAAATTCCCCCTCTTAGTACTGTTTTCATGGTATCACAGAGATTTTGGCAAGATGCGTCTTTATTTTCTTTTGTTTCTAGGAATCTCTTAATTACTACTTTGATTTCTGTGTTAACCCAGGAGTTGTTCAGCATCATGCTGCTTACTGTCCATGTCATTGTGGGTTCTGGGGGAATTTTGTTGATAATGACATTTCTTTTTATTTCACCGTGGCCTGAGAAAGTGCATGGCTATATTTTGATAATATGAATGTTGTTTATGCTTAATTTATGGTAGATTAATGTTTTAAGCATAAGCGGAATAAACAAGAAAAGGTTAGCAGATAAGATGTGAAAGAAAAAATAGATATACTGAGTCTCTAAGTTGGGATATGTCTTCTTGGTCACAGACTGCCTTCCCTTTAAAACAATGAAGCCCCCCATGACTACCATTGTAGATAACCATCAAGCCTCTTGCTTGTAATTCAGTTAAAAGTAATTCACTCTTGTCTGTAGCTTTTTAGCTTCACTGTTCATATAGCTCTTATTTTGAAAAAATATTTCCAGTTTCCCTGTATCTTCTCCTCATTGTCTCTGATTTTCCCTCCAGAGTAACACAGAGCTAATCTGTTGTATGAGGAAAGATGCAGAACTAGAAATGAGCACCATTTTTCTGGGACATTTAGTTATTAGCCTGATTCTAGTGGAAGATTTACTTGGAAAGCTTGATTGAAGAATTTCACAGAATCTGGGAATGTGGCTTAGAGAAAAAAACTAGAAAAAGAAGGAGAAATAGGAGGAGATGATATAAAGTAAGCAACTGTCATGTATGAAATACTATTTCTTTTTACTAAGTATATATTTATTAAATGACTGTTATTTCAGACAGATTACTAAGACTGGGGAATATGATTATGAAGAAGGTAGATGTGGTAACTATTGTAGCAACCAGGGTAGACTACATATCACAATCCCATATTTCTGTTGCTTAAAACACACAAAATTAATTTCCCACATATACTTCAGGTCCAGTGAAGGACAGAAGAGGAGTCTACTCTATAGACACTTGTGGGCCTAAACTGATGAAAGCTCCATCTCAAACTACATTGCCATGATCATTAGAACAAAAGAGAAGTGGGAGGGGTATCAACTATTGACGTTTCTACCTGGATTTATCATATCATATCTGTTTATAGTTTGCTGCCCAAAGCAAGAAACATAACCACAATTGTCTTCCACATCCACGTTGAAAGGAAGTTCATTTTTTTTACACACTTGGAAGGACAACTGGAATATTTAGTAGATAATACTGATAACCTCAGTGTATAACTTAATGGAATTTATAATGAAATTAGATGAAGACAGGCAAGTAAACAGGACCAGTAGTCAGTGCTATGAGATGGGAGGAAGACTTCTGGGAGGAGAACCTAACCTAGGGCTTAAAACAGCTGAAGGAAGAATCCTGAGAACAACTGGTAAAGCTAAAAGGACGAATACAAACATAGCTGAATGCAAAAGGGATTGGGTCCGGGACTCACATGATGTTAGACCTGAAAACACCTAAAGACAATGCGTGTGTGAGGATTCAGTTTAAAAAACTGGACAGCAGAGTGTTGGCAAGATGTCCAATTGATATAGCTGGAGAAGCAAGTGATGCTAAAACCACACAGGATCTTATCAGCATCACCAATGAGTTTGTACTTAATCATGCTAGACTTAAAAAAGACCTCTGGTTGAAGTATGACTGATGAATTGTGGTAGGGAGTGACAGTATTCCATTTGCAAGAGACTTCCCATACTTAACATATTGACAATGTAGTCATTATTATTAACACTTTGCAGATGAAGAAACTAAAGTTTTAGAGAGGGTAAGTACCTTCACAAAGATGATGATGTCTGGAAGAGGGAGCAGAAGAGATTCAAACTCGAAATGCATTTGATACTGAAGTCCATGCTCCATCCATATCATGCTGTTGCCTCTTGATCATGCTAGAATATGACAATAGCACAAGAAGTGCTTCCTTGATGATGAACTTATAACCTAACCTCTTAACCAAAGAATAGTTTTAATTCTCAGGGAAAGTTGGCATGGAAAAATTTATACTTTTCAGCTCACCTCCTTCAACCTGGGTGAATGGGTCAGTATTCGGAAGGGATGCCTCTTTAGTTTCTGTAGGTCAAAGGGTAAGGGTAGCAATGTTATTAGTGAGAGATGCTCTCAAGGAAAAAATGAGTCTTTCATGGGCAGTATTTCAAGTGAACAGGGAGATGTTTCTCCTTGTCAGAAGTGACTGCTCAATCTAGAAACTAAAGACCAGCCTGTGCTGCTTTTGCCTTTCACAGCTCAAAATAGCAAAAAGCCTGGATGGATAAATAGTGAGATCAGACCAGCCAGTGAAAAGATCAGCTCACTTTGCCGCCCCTGGTTCCACAATCCAAGGATGAGACAGAGCTCGGCGTGATTTCCATATATCACACTGCAATCTTGTATAAGAGTGAGTTTTAAAATTTTGCTCATGGGGGTGTCATTTGTTCAAATACGTAGTCCAAGATTGTCCTTCATTCAAGACTCCAGTTGTTCTCAGAAGCTGTCTTTGAATCAAAGTTCTAGTTTTCAATTTTTGCAGTTGCCTTTGTACTATCCCTGGTGTTGACCAAGGGCCTGGGTTAATAGTGTTGGCAGCTTCTAGTATCTGATTTGTTCTTTATCATGTATTAAAAGTGCTCAATTCTTTAGAATTATTTTTACAAAATTTGTTTTAGCTACAATAGAAATTCAAATCTACAGAATAATTCATTAATGGTGGCTGAAATTTTTCCATGCATTTTACATTTTGTATTTAAAAGAGGTTATTGTTATTATTAGGGTTAGTATGTGTGTAGATGAGAGGATATTTGGAGAATGTTTACATGTAATGATATTCTTATAATTAGTTTCTTGGGAGCAAAAATTATCTTATTCACTGTTCACACACTGGAGATACTCAGTTGGTATTAGATACTCAGTTGGTATGAATAATTCAAGTTAGTAGGGATAATAATAATCACTTCACATTTCCCTACCATTTAATGAACCATTTACTCAAATAGATAATCTCATCTTTAATCTCATCTGAATATTTCTAGTGTCCTGTGAAACATATGAACTTTGTTTTATCATTCCTGTCAGGGAAGAGCCTGCACCTAATAAAATGGATAAAAATAATTTGAATATAAGTCTTTTCCTGGTCAGTTCAATGCACCGTATAACTTCATTTAAGAAAAACTGTGAAATAGATACAGGTTCTTTTTGCCCCCGAACCTTTCAATTCACACACCCTTTCTTACCTCGATGGTCCTCAGTGAAGCCTATGGGAAGCCCTCAGAACCCTTCTTATCTCTCATCTATTCTCAAAACCTCTTCTCTGAAAGGACCTGAGAAACGCTGTCATACCAAATCACAACTTAATAGTCACTCCTTTTGGGAGGTTTTGTTTTTAGCAGAGTATAAAATCTGGGACCGTTCACTTCCTGGCTCTTAAGGTGCAACTGAAATGTCTCATGACATAAAACAGGAAGCTTATGAAAGCCAGCCATCTACAGTCAATATCCTGGGACCAGTTACTGACCCAGTGACCCTCCTTCTTGTCTCCTTCATCTGCTCTTACAGAATATTCATCCCATAATAATCTGGATCTTGTTGTGTGACTGAGGGCCTTCCTGTTCGGGGCATCTGTTTGGACATTCTTTGGCAGCTTACCTATGTCCCTTAGCCAGAGTAGTCCTGCTGTAAGTGAATAGCTATCAGATGTGGACCAACCTCCCTAACAGTAGGATTTAGGGCATCAGCAACCAGCAGAAGGATTTGGAAGAAAATAAAGAAACATTCTAAAGTCTCTGATAACACATTTATTCTGTCTCTGCTTAAGATAATGGCTACAACTTATTTATCATAGCTGATTTCTGTAGTGAATGGGAGGATGTTAAAACCATGTTTATACACACACACACACACACACACACACACACACACACACACACATACACACACGCGTGCACACACATATGCTCTGTCACCCAGGCTGAAGTGCAGTGGCATGATCATGGCTCACTGCAGCCTCAAAATCCTGGGCTCAAGTTATCCTCCCAAGTAGCTGGGACTATAGGCATGTGCCATGACACTGGGTTATTTTTTTAAATTGTAGAGAGAAAGTCTTTCTGTCTTGTCCAAGTTGGTCTTGAACACACCCTTTCTTACCTTGATGGTTCCCAGTGAAGCTTATGGGAAACCCTCAGAGCCCTTCTTAACTCTCATCTATTCTCAAAACCTCTTCTCTGAGATCTGAGAAACACTGTTACACCAAATCACAGCTTAATAGCGACCCCTTTTGGGAGGTTTTGTTTTTAGCAGAGTAAAAAATCATGCCTATAGTCTCAGCTACTTGGGAAGCAGAGTTGGGAGGAAATACATATATGTCTTTCACAGTCTCTTATTAATCTGCCTTCTGTCTCTCTCTGCACACTGCTCCTACTTTTGGTCTCCCAGTTCTAAATACCACAGTGTTTGCATAGTATGCAATTGACAACCATACCTCACCAATATCTGACCTAAATTTGGGTTTGGGGCACCCCTGTCTAAGTCTATCACCCTGGGTCTCAATTTATCCAGGAAAGGGAGATCAGAAAACATCATATCCTTCTGTCATTCTCTAGCTTTTGAACTCCTGACTCTCAAAAATTAAAAAAATCTATCTAACCTCTTTTCCCTGCCAGAATTTCTGGATCCAAGTGCCAGCTTTGTTTGATTATTTTCACTACTCACTCATGGCCTGGTGTGGCAATGCTGATTCATAGATTGATAATGACAATACAGGCAATTAAATAGAGCTGTGAGGCCAGGTGGAGTGGGTGGCTCATGCCTGCAATCGCAGAACTCTAGGAATCCACGGTGGGAGGATTGTTTGAGCCCAGGGTTCAAGACCAACTTGGACAAGGCAGAAAGACGTTGTCTCTACAATTAAAAAACAAAAACAAAAACCCAGTGTCATGGTACATAGTCCCAGCTACTTGGGAGACTGAGGTGGGAGGATCATTTGAGTCCAGGATTTTGAGGCTGTAGAGAGCTATGATCATGCCACTGCACTCCAGCCTGAATGACAGAGAAAGATCCCAACTCAAATAAATACATATAAATGGTGTTTTAAGATGGCAATTTATGGACTATTTGCAGTTTAAAGCAGAACTTAAAAATATCCCATTTTCTATTGTAAGGAAAAAGTGAGATTCAAAGGCAGTTTACAAAAATTATGTTTGGGGAAAAGTAATTAAACAGCTAATGATGATAATTTTAAAATTATAAAATATGTGTACACACACTTAAAACTAGGGAAAAAATTTCTGATTTTTTTTTGGAAATGAGACATGTGACTTAAAGACATATGTGATTCAGACAGAACAGCAATACCTCCTATAGAACTATCTATTTATGGTCTCAGAGCAGATCTAACAGAATCACATTTTAGAATATAAACTAGTTCTTCAGTCTATGTAGAATGTTTTTTTTTCTCCTGTGAGTTTTTTGCAAGCCAATGAAACAACCCCAACCACTTGTCAATTAAGCAAGACAAGAGTCATTATTGTAACAATAAAAAAGATACTGTTACACTAAGAATATCATACTATATACAAGGATAAAAATAGATCTATTTTTAGATCTATTTTGAGTTGTTATAACAGAATACCTGGACTAGGTAATTTTTAAAGAAAAGAGTTTGCTTCGTTCTCAGTTCTGGTGGGTGCATTGTCCAGAACTGATCATCTACATCTGGTGAAGACCTCTTGTTGCTTCCACTCTCATGGTAGAAAGCCAAAGCAGGGATGTAAGCAAAGAGATTACATGGCAAGAGGGGAAATGAAAGGAAAAACTAGGAACTTTTTTGGTGTGTGAGGGGGGAAGGTGCACAAACAAATTCACTCTTGCAATAGTGAGAACTCACTCACACCTGTGGGAAGACATTAATCTGTTCTTGAGGGTTTCACCCTTATGTCTCAAATACTTCCCACTATATGGCACTTATCATCGCTGCCACATTGGAGATACAATTTTAACATGAGTTTTAATGGAGATAAACTATATCCAAATCTCGTCAGGGTCCTAGTTCATTGTGGCTTCAGGCAATTGTTGATGTCTCTGCTCCAAACGTTTTTTGCCCTTTGTTTCCTAGTACTCAGTTGTCCATTTGTGTTCCCTGAAATGCAGCCAAGAGCGAGAATTCAGGCAAGGATTCTCATGGTGAGCAAACACAGCTGTAGTTCTTGACCCTAACAACTTAGTTATTTTGTTTGAGAAAGTTACAGCTGAACTGAAGGACTGTCACTCAATACAACCTGTACTTAGCCACGTCTTCCTTGGCTAATCCAAGCAGAAGATAAAAGCTCTTCATCAATTTGCTACTATAATGGGCGCAGATCTTGATCTCTTAAAAAGAGAGCTTTCTTTATTTAAAAAATAAAGAAACCCTTCAAACTTTTTTAAAAGAAAGAAACGTTAAACTAAGGTTCCAGGCTTAGTGATCTCACATGTTAGTTTATAGAATTTTATCTGATAAAGATGCAACTAATTTCTTTCTGCAAAGGACAAACTGCAGGACATTAGTTCTGCATCTAATCCAGAAATCTTATCCTAAGACTTCTTTGCTGAATTGTCTATAAATTTACTTTTAATTGGTCCTAACACCTTACTGGTTCCCTAATGAATTGAATAACATCTTTAATATGTAGTCATTTGGTGTTTTTTATTATCCCTATCAGAAGGTAAGAATAAAGCATGAAGGTCATGTTTTTAACTTTTTAAAAATTATACTTTAGCAGTTTTGGAGGTTGTTCCAATTAGATACCTAAGTGGTCTAAGCAGACAGAACCAATACCTTGAGCAGAATACCCCACGGGCTGTTTAATCTTAGGCACATCTCTCTTCTTGGTTCCCAGAATATATCTTAAGCAGCAACTTTAACCTTGCTTACTCTTAGTTTCTCTAAAATTTTTTTTAACTTTTTCTGATTTAGGATGTTTATTTTTGTTTCTGGTTTGCACATGGCCTACACAATACTCTATTGATAACAACAATGATGAACTATTTTGTTTTATGACGCTACCATTTGGGATCTCTGTTGAATGATGACAGAGATTTATTTTCAGTTCAGTGAAAGCAGAGATCTGATTTGGTACTCTTTGTCTCTGTATCAGTTTTGAGTTCATATCAATTAAGAATTGTGCGCCTACTGGAAAGGAGAACACATCTTTGGAATTCAGACTGGTAAGTTTACATATTGCTCTATCTTTAACTTGAGAACTGAAGCGATACAATCTCTATGTGTCTGTGCATCTGAAACTGATTTTTAAAAAATCTTTTCTCTCTCATTGTATACGTATAAAATATTTTCCTATGTCAAAAGACTATTAATAAATTAGACGATAACTTTTTTAACTTAAAGAAACTCTGCTCTCATGCTTTAGAAAGATATATACATATATAGAAATCTAATATTCCTCAAATTTGGGTAAAAGAAAACAAGCTGAAATAATAAAGATTTCGATATTAAAAACCTCTAGAAATTGTTAACTGAAAAGCATTTTTATGTAATAACATAAGTTTGCATAATTAAACGAATCTTTGGACACATCAGATCAGTTTATAATGTTGATTTTTAAATAATTGATAACTCTTGCAAGTCTTTTCTATAAGTTTATCAGCATGGAATAGTACAATACAAGTATATACTATTTATTTATTTATTTTATTATTATTACTATTTTGAGTGGAGTCTCACTCTGTCACCCAGGCTGGAGGGCAGTGGCACACTCCCGGCCACTGCAACCTTGACCTGCTGTGTTCAGGCGATTTTTCCACCTCAGACTTCCAAGTAGCTGGAACTACAGGTGCACGCCACCATGCCCGGCTAATTTTTAATTTATTGTAGAGATGAGGTCTCGCCAAGTTGCCAGGGCTGGTCTCGAACCTATAGGCTCAGGCAACCCTCTCACCTCAGCCTTCCAAAGTGCTGAAATTATAGGCGTGAGCCACTGCACTCAGCCTATACTATATTTTAAAATAAGATTTAACTTTGTTTTCTAATGAAAAGTTTAGTTTCATTGATCTTTCTAAATTTCTTTTTTTCTTTTAATTTTAATCCTTAGACTTCAATTTTTTTTTCTTTTTTTTAGGAACAGTTTCTCGTTGTCATGCAGGTTAAAGTGCCGTGGCCACAATCATTCTGAACTTCTTACACTGTTTATTCATACACCAGATAAAACAACATTATTCCTATAAAATGTAGGCGTATAGTGAATGGGCTAAGGAAATACTAAGTTCGTGTATGTGTGTGAGTTAAGCACTTGAACCAAGTCTCAGAAACTACCATGGATATGGTGCTTTAGAATTTATGAAGTGCTTCCCATCAACTATCATGCAAAAAAAAATAATATTTAGAAGGCACAAACATGGAGTGTTTACCACTGTTGGGTAGAACATAAAATTATTTTATTGGATCTTGATTCCATGAAGCAGGCATTGCAAATATTATACTCATTTTGTTGAGAAGACTAAGTGTCAGAAAGGTGAAGTGAGTTAGAAGATCACATAAGTAGTAAGTGGTGAACCTAGGAAGTGGGAGATCTAGAATCCATGTTCCCAGCCAAATGTTTTCCTCATTATGCTACTGGACTCTATATTTTGAAGACTGCAAACTCTTAGCAATGACCATGTATTGTGTATGCACCTCAATATGTAAATATGCATTTGCTTACTTTCTGTATAATCTTCATCCATCATATACAACAAAGGGAAAATTTTAATTATGAACCATAAGAATATAAAGAGAAGTTTCGCTTTTTTCTTCCCATGCTAAGTGAACCATCCTATGCACCCTTGGCGGAATGCACTACACATTAATTGACTACTTAGCATATGTATTATCACTTACTTGGCTCCTATCATTTCAACATATGGCCAGCTTAGAGCACCAAAGAATAAAGAAGATATTAGAACCTAGAGATAAATGAATTCTCATTTTGGTCCTATCTCCTCAATAGTTACCATATCAGAAATATTCTCTTTATTTTTTCCCAGAGGTCTAGGGTTCAACAGAATTACCATCCTCTCCCTTGGTTTATGTAACCAGTAAGAAACATATCATGGCATTTCCATGCTCAATGCCTTTGGACTCCACAATGTGCTCTGAGCTGCTCTGGGGCAACTATTTATATTTATTATAAAATAATATAATCAGAATTCATTATAATAAAGACATTTATTCAAGATATAATATGAATTGGGCTCTAGATCCATAGAAAGTACAAGATGTTGGAAATTTCTTAAAGAAAATCACACTCCATTTCTGAAAGAACTTGAATCAGTTTTCTTTTCTTTTTTTTTTTTGAGTTGGAGTCTCACTCTGCCGCCCAGACTGGAGTGTAGTGGCTGCTCCTGGTCACCGCAGCCTCGACCTGCTGAGCTCCAGAGATCCTTCCACCTCAGCCTTCCGAGTAGCCGGAATTACAGGCGTGCGCTACCACACCCAGCTGATTTTTTGATTTATTGTAGAGATGAGGTCTTGCTGCCCAGGCGGGTTTTGAACCCGCGGGCTCAGGCAATCCACTCACCTCAGCCTCCCAAAGGCGTGGGATTACAGGCTGGGCCACCAAGCCCGGGTCATGTATTAGTTTTCTAAGGGTGCCATAAGAAAGTACCACAGACCAGGTGACTTAAACAACAAAAATTTATTTCTTATAGTTCTAGAGCCTCAAGGATCGTTTTCTTCCGGGGCTTCTCTTTTTTGCTTGTAGATGGCCACCTTCCCACTGTGTCCTCACTTGGTCTTTTCTTTGTGAGAGTGCATCATCGGTGTGTCTTTGTGTGTTCAAATTTCTACTTCTTATAAAGACATTAGCCTGATTGGAAAAGGCACTACCCCAAGAGCATCACTTTGACTTAATCACCTCTTTAAAGGTCTTATCTTAAATACAGTCACATTCTGAGGTACTTGCAGTCAGGGCTGAATTTTGAGGTGATGCAGTCCAGCCATAACAGAAAGATAACCTAAAAGCTCATATGACACAGAGGAGATACAAAATTATATTGTATACATCTTGATACATCTTCCCATGGGCTGGGAAGATATATTAAAACTTTTTGTTTGAAGTAAAAAGAAACAAAAGAGTGGATGCTTTCCATAGGAAGAATAACTATACAAATGCAAGTACAACATACAATACGATACAAATAACAGGCAAATCACCAATATTACTAAGATATTATAATCTAGATGTACTGACTCCAAAACAAGTTCTTGCCATTACATGGTCTTACCCTGACATTATGAATTTTAAAATAAAGTTTGATTTCCCATTTTTTCATCTTAGATAATTTAGACCAGAAGTGATCTGGATGTCAGATGCCAAAAAGAAAATAAACCAGGACAAATCAAACAGTATTAGAGTGGCAGGCCCAGATCAACACTGTGCTATTCAGATTAACCCTAAACAAAATGGGCTTCCAAATTATTATTATTTTATGTGTTTGGTTATAATTAAAAACTTCAAAAAAAATTTTCCTCTATATATTTGTGTTAAGAGAATTCAAGTCATTCTAAAAGAAGTGATTCCTGTCAGCTGCCAGCTGTTCTGGATAGTGTTTAATCAACTGATTGAATTGGGTGCATATCTTAAGATATAAAGCCATTCTGCCTGATTTGAAGTTCCATATATTATCTATGTGCTACATACTGCATTTGTATTCTGCACCAGGAAGGCATTTATAAATTCCTTTCTCAGTGACAGCTATGATTTTTCACAAACTCAACACTTAAAATATTTAACTAGCATGAAAAAAGATGGGGCATGATCAGATAGCTGGAATAAAATGTTACTTAAGTCATTATTTAAAATGTCAGAATGTCAATGTCACATGGGTCTCTAGGCAGGAAAAGGTTCAAAGATGGAATTACACAGAATAACTTCGTGAAAGAGTTTATTGGAAAATTCTTGCCTATTTGAAGAATATACGCTAAAATGAATACTAAAATGTGGACCTTTGAAAAACTAATTGTACTCCTAGTAATAGATACAGAAATAAATAAATAACCAGAAGCAGAGATAAACATTTATGTATAAGAAAGTCCATTAGAGTAAGTTTATAAAAGCCAAAGGGTGAGCACATTTCCAACAATATGATATTTTTTACTAAATTATGGTACAACCATAAGATAACCTATTAAACAGCCCTTATAAATTAGAGGACTGTACAAATTTTTATCTCTAGTCTGGATGTTCCTGTGCCCTATAGCTCTAGTGCCTTGCTACTCAAAGTATAAATTGTAGATCACCTACAATTAGCTGGACGCTTTTTAAAAATGCAGAATCTCAGATCCTACTCCAGAGCTACTGGATTAGAATCTACATTTTGACAAGATCCCAGGTGATATCTATGCACATTATAGTGTGAAAAATCATGCCCTATAAGATATATGAATGCCACATGTCGCTGTTTTACAGACAATGATACTATGTTCAAAGGTATCCCACAAGAGACAGAGGCCTAGTTGGAACTACAGTGCATTCTATTTTTACGATAATGATTTGACTGAGATAATGCTAGACCACTTGTGTTTGGTAAAATCTTTCCAGGAACCAGATAAGAATTCACCTACAAACAGACATTAGGGGACTGGGGAAAAAAATGTGTTAAAACATTTATCAGCTACTCTGTCCTTAGACTCTCTAACTTCAACCCCACTTAGAAAGCACTTGAGGTCCCATGAGGGTGTCATTTCCAAGTCCCATAGCCATAGTGCAGCATCACAGACAAAACCAAAAATAGCCAGCTCTGATCTCTTGTCAGATATAACAGAAGATTTCTTGGGGATAAACCTGGGCTTAACGTTGATGGATCTTGTAACTACACAACATTCTGAAACATAGGCCACTATTATGAAAGTTAATCCTGAGATCACTCCAGCACACTACGGCCTGTATTTTCAGAGAGACTTTTCAGTGCCTCACTTGAGACCTTAGATACACTTTCTTTTAAAATTGTAATAACCAAAGGATCAAGATCAAATAGTGTCTCAAAAAAAAAAAAAAAGCTCTGAGAAGCATAGGACTTTGACATCTTATTTGTGTCAGTGACACAATTATTCATTAATTTGTTTTTGAGCAACAACTATGTGCCCAGTACTGCAGATTCATGATGGAATGCTAAATTATCTCTATCTGCCACAAAAGACTCGCAGTCTAGGCAGATAAGTAGCTAAGTGACAATAAATTAATTTCAATGTGGAATAGTGCCATAACATGGACATGATACAAATGCTTATTGGAAGCATTTATTTCATTCTGAGATGGGTAGAAGTGTAAGTTTTCCCAGAGATAAGAGCATTCTCATCTGGTTTCTACTCCCACTGCTTTCTTAATACCCTCTTTGTCAAGAATATCAGAGCCACATGATACATTCTGTTTCCTACACCCAACCTAAAATGAGTAGGAGCTACCTGTCCCTGAATGACTGACCCAGGTGGCAGATCTTCTGTGTGCACTTTCTCCCAATCTTTGCATTCTAGCTAATGTCTCCACTAGCTGATTAGCTCTATTTAGCTGATTAGGCTAAAGACTCAAGAATCATCCTTGAATCTCTCCTTTCCCTTACTTTTGCAATGAATCTATTAGCAAGTCCTCTGGGTTCTACCTCCAAGATAAATCTTGACTCTCCACTTTCTCCCTTCCCATGGCTACCACTTTGGTTTAAGACTCCGTCATCACTCACCTGGATCACTGCAAGGGCTTCCTGTATAACCCATTTCCTATCTTGCTCCTCACCAAACCTTTTCTCACAGTCACCAGAGAAATTGTTCAATAATACAGACCAAATTACGCTACTCTCTGGTTTAAAGCCAGTTGATTCCTTATCATTCACGCATAGAATAAATAGAAAGCTTATCAACATGATCAGTAAGAACCCCTATGATCTGTTTTTATATTCCTAAAACCTCACCACATACCAGTCTCTCCCCTATTGCATACTGGTCACATTTATGTTCCTGATTCACTTTCTCCCTTCTGAACTTTTTCATGACCTTGTCCCTCAACCTGAGACTTTATTTATCTTGCTGCTTGAGTGACTTATTCTCATTCTTTTGTTTTTAACTTAACAGTTACCATATGAGAAAGGCTTTTCTAAAATCATTTGCCCCACAAGCCCTCCTACCTCATTATACTGATCATATCATCTTAGTTATTTTCTTTATACAACTTATCACCAAGGTATAAAAAGTAATGACTTAAGTAAGAAAATTCGTGGCTGCCTATAATCTCCATCAGAACACTTAAAATCAAATCAAATAACATAAAATATACATTACAAGAACAAGACTGTCATATTCAAGGCAACACCCCCAGATGCGCCACCATCTTCTAAACAGGCTGCAGTCCCTAATACCTATATAAAATTTTAGTGGTGTCATGCATTATCCTTAGATACTATTGACTAATTTGTTTGACTATTGTCTATCACACTAGAATGTAAACTTCCTGATATTCCCAACATATAGCATTGTACAAGGACCGATAAATATCAGTTAAGTAAATAAATAGATCAACTATGCAAACACAGTTGGAAAGCTGTCAATAGGATGTGAAGTCCATGATCCATCAATTGCCTTTTGTTCCCTCACCCCTCAACTATTCAGCTCTTCATTCTTTTTACTCAACATATGTTTACTGAAGGATTACATTTGTAAGATCTGGAGGTAGAGAAGTCAACAAAACAAACACAACTCCTGCCCTCAAGAATCTTATATGTTTCTATTAATTTAGTTGTAAAAGACGGACAATAAATGCAACAAATAAATAAACTATATAGTAAGTTAAATGTGTCACGGAAAGATAACTAAATCAGGAGGAGACACTAGGAAGAACAAAAGGAGGGTAGCAAATTTGGACAGGGCAGTTATGATAGGTGAGACTTGAGCATAGAGCTGAAGGATGTAAATTGCAGCTGTAATTGTCAGGATAGATTTGCCTAAAATATGTAATGTGCTTGGAACTTAGTCATACAATGGTGGACCAGGAAAAGGTCTTAAAGAACTCTGTAGTGGGGGCTCCTAGCTGGAAACCAAGTCACAACTTTCTTAAGGGATTCAAACACAGTTGAGGAAATCTGGGTGATTCTAAATATGCCTAAAGTGAATGTATATACGCTCTTTCTCTCTCTCTTTTTAGTTTGCATGATGTATGTTGTTTTATTTCATTTCTCTATGTGTTATCTGGTGTGTAAGCATGATAAATAGACACTAGAGAAAAGGAGGGGCTGTGCTAAGATTAATTTGCGGTCCAAACCCATAAACATGTATATTCATCTCATAGAATGAATTGAAATGGTTCCTTCACCCATTGGCTGGCACAAAGCAAGCACTTTGAAGTTGCTAGCTATCAATATCCTCTCATCATCATCATCATCATCATCATCATCATCATCATCTTTATCATTAGCATCCTCATTATCTCATTTAATCCTCGCAGCATCATTGTGAAGACGATCCTATTATCACTCCCATTTAACCGATGAGAAAACTGAAGGTAGAGAGATTGAATCAAGGTAAACTCTCAAGTGAATCTTAACTAGATCATATGCCATTCGATTATTCTCCCAATCAACTTACCACTTAATTGTAAAATAAAAGCTTGGAGAAGACACTGTACTCTATGCTTCATCTCCCCCTTACACTCCATTCACATTTTTAGCAAGAGGAGAAAGCACACGTACTCCCCTATTCCCCATACAGACTGTAAGCCTTTACCAGATCCAGTTTACTGTCATCCCACTCCAAGCAGAGAAGAATGGTTTAGAAATACATTGTACATGGATACTAACTCTAGCCATGGCCCAGAGCCTACAAGATAAAAGCAATTTTTTTAAAAAGAAACTCCAGAAATTTGGAACTTGTTGAAACACTTTTAAACAATGATAAATTAAGTTCAGAGATCTAAAGGTATCATTGTTTGTCCTTGCTTTCAGAATCACATTCAGCTGGTGAATTAAATAATAACAGGAGGCTCAGGAAGTGCTCTGGCAGGCTAAGAGGCAGCCAGCAAACTCAGTAAAAGCACCAATTTGGAATTTCCTACTCTGTTTCCCCCGAAGATAAGTTTAAACATTTACTTGTTTTAAAATTCCCTAATCTGACTTACCTCAATAATTCTATCCTTCTCGCGCTTTCTGATTTGTAATCATTATAAGTCAATTTCTCTCCCAAAGGCAAAATTTGAAGAAATATGTATATATATATACATATCACACAGGTTTGTATATATATTCATTCTGAGGCAGCCTACAGCTCATGAGGTTTTTTTTCTTTATTTTTATATGCACAGAGAGAAGCTAAAATCAATGTAGTATCTTTTTGCCACCTAGTGGGAAACTTAATTTTGCTATTTTTTTCCTCATCTCTTGTTTTCCAGGAGATGATGCAAGTCAATGCTAACCAAACCAGAAAAAGAGAAGTCTATGTCTATTTCCTTTAAAAAAAAAAAATTAACGATGTGGACTACAATTAAGGGTTAGGTATACAAGTGTTCATTATACAGGTACCCTTGTTGATGAGGTGTGTGCCTGCTCCTCCACTGTGACAGTTTCCCACTACTGCCAATCCCATCCCCCTTCCCCTGACAGTTTCCCACTACTGCCTATTCCTTTTCATAGCATTATGATAATTGTTCAAGGTCCGCTTATGCGTGAGAACATGTGGTACTCAGTTTTTTGTTTCTGTGATAGATCACGGAGTAGGATCGACTCTAAGTCCATCCAAGTTGCTGTAGAGTTCATAATTTTTGCTGTAGAGTTACACAGTATTCCATCGTGTATATGTACCACATTATTTTTTATCCAGTCCTCTTTCTATGGGCAGCATGGTTGGTTCCATGTTTTTGCTATTGTGAATAATGCTGCAATAAACCTGCGTGTGCAGGTATCTTTTTCATAGAGTGATTTGAGTTCCTCCAGATATATTCCCAGTAGGGGGATTGTGGGATTATATGGAAGGTTGATTTTTAGATCTTTTAGTAATTACCACACTGTTTTCCACAGAGGTTGTACTAGTTTACACTCCCACCAACAGTGTAGAAGTCTTCCCTTTCCCCTGCATCCCCTCCAGCATCTGCTGTTTTTTGAGTTATTGATGATGGCCATCCTGACTGGAATTAGGTGCTATCTTAGTGTGATTTTAATTTACATGTGTTTGATGACTAGTGAAGCTGAGAATGTCTTATGTATCTGTTGGCTCCTCATATGTCTTCTTTTGAAAAGTATCTATTCATATCTTTTCCCCACTTTGTAATAGAGCTGTTTGTTTTTTTTTTTTTCCTTTCAGCACGTTTTAGTTTCTTATAGACCCTAGATGTTAGGCCTTTGTCAGATATACAGTTGGCAGATATTTTTTCCCATTCTGTGGGCTGTCTCTCTACTCTTTTGGTGGTTTCTTTGGCTTTGCAGAAGCTTGTCAGTTTGATGAGGTCCCACTTGTCTATCTTATCTTTTATTGCATGAACACTTTGTTTTTGTTTTTGTTTTGAGTTGGAGTCTCACTCTGTTGCCCAGAGTGGAGTGCAGTGGCCGTTCCCGGCCACCGCAGCCTCGACCTGCTGGGCTTTGGCGATTCTTCCGCCTCAGCCTTCCAAGTAGCCGGAATTACAGGCATGTGCTACCACGCCCGGCTGATTTTTTGATTTATTGTAGAGATGAGGTCTCGCTGCCCAGGCAGGTCTTGAACCTGCGGGCTCAGGCAATCCACTCACCTCAGCCTCCCAAAGGCATGGGATTACAAGCTGAGCCACCGAGCCCGGCACTTTGGTTTTTATCAGGAATTGGTTGCTCGTTCCAATTTCCATAAGGGTGTCTCTTGCATTTTCTAAGGTTCTTATAGTTTGAAGTTTTACATTTAGGTCTTTAATTCACTTAGAGTTGATTTTTGTGTATGGTGATAAGTAGAGGATCTTGTTTTAATCTTCTGCATGTGGTCAACAGGAGAGGTGAGTGTGGGTATCTTTGTCTTGTTCCAGTTTGCAGGGGAAATGATTCCAATTTCTCTCTGTTTAGCAGTATGTTGGCTGTGGGTTTCTTATAGATGGTTCTTATTATTTTCAGGTATGTTTCATCTATGTTTGAGGGTTTTTAATCAAGAAGTGGTGCTGGATTTTATCAAAAGCTCTTTTTGCATCTAATGAGATAATCATGTGGTTTTTGATTTTACATATGTCGATGTATTTAGCTACGTTTATGGTCTTGGGGATGAAGCCTACTTTGTCATGGTTGATGATTTTTTTTAGATGTGTTGTTGAATCTGGTATTCCAGAGTCTTGAGAGTTTTAGCGTCTATGTTCAAGAATATTGGTCTGCAGTTCTCTTTTTTTGTTGCATCTTTATCCAGTTTGGGTATCAATGTGATGTTAGCTTCATGAAATGATTTGGGGAGAGTTCCATCTTTCTCGATTGCCTGGAATACTTTCAGTAGGATTGGTATCAGCTCCTCCTTGTATGTTTTGTAGAATTCTTCTGGAAAGCAATCTTGTCCAGGGCTATTTTTTTTTTTTTTTTTGGTAGTTTTCTTATGACACAGTTGATTTTCTGGGTTGTTATTGGTCTACTTAGGATTCTGATTTCTTCTTGTCCCAGCCTGGGAAGATTGTCTGAAGTCACAAATCCCTCTATTTCATTTAGGTTTTCAAGTTTGTTTCCATACAAGTGTACATAGTGTTCTCTGATAATCTTTTGTATTTCTTCAGGGTCAGTTGTGAGTTCATCTTTTGCATTTCTCTTTTTTTTTTTTTTGGTCAGTCTAGGTAGGGGTCTATCAGTCTTGTTTATCCTTTCAAAGAACCAGCTTTTTGTTTTGTGGATTTTTTGTGTTATGTTTTTGTCTTCTGTGTTCCATATTTGGGATTTTATTTTGGTGATCTGGATTCTTCTGCTGTAGTTAGGGTTTTAGTGGTCTTGCTTTTCACATTCCTTAGGTGATTTGTTAGGCTGCTATCTTGTGATCTTTCCATTTTCTTCATGTGTGTTTATAGAGATATGAATTTCCCTCTTAGTACCACCTTCTCTGGCATCCCAGAGATTTGGGTAAGATCTTTTTCCTTTTTCTTTTGTTTCCAGAAATTTTTAATTTCTGTTTTGATTTCTCTGTTGACTCAGGAGTTGTTCAGCCTCATGCTGTTTAGTGTCCATGTCTTTGTGGGTTTTTGGGAGACTTTATTGATGTTGATATTTATTTTTATTCCACTGTGGTCTGAGAAGGTACATGGCAGTATTTCAATCTTATGAAATTCGTTTATGCTTGATCTATGGCCGAGGATGTGGTCAATCTTAGATTATGTTCTATGTGGTGATAAGTAGAATGTATATTCCATGGCTGTAGGGTGCAATGTTCAGGAGGTTTCAATTAAGTCCATTTGGTCAAGTGTCCTGTTGAGGTTCCAGATCTCCTTGAATTTTTGTCTTGATGATCTATCTAGGGTTGTTAGTGGGGTTGTTTAAGTCCCCAACTATGATAGTGTTAGAGTCAATATCATTTTTTAGTTTACCTAGAAGATGCTTTATGAAAGTTGATGGTCCTATGTTGGGTGCATATATGTTTAGCATGGATATTTCTTGCTGATAGATTCAGCTTTTGATCATTATGTAGTGATCGTCTGTGTCTTTTAAAATTTTTGATAGCTTAAAGGGTATTTTGTCTGATGTTAAGATTGCAACTCCTGCTTTCTTTTGTGTTCTGTTCGCTTGAAAATTTGTCTTCTATCCTCCTACTTTGAGTCTGTGAGTGCCCTTTTTGGTAAGATGAGTCTCCTGGAGTCAACATATTGTTGCATAATGATGTTTTATCACATTTGCCATTCTTTGTCTTTTCAGTGGTGCATTTAGTCCCTTCACATTCAGGCTAATTATTGAGATGTGAGAGTTTATCTCTGTCATAACGTTCTTACAGAGTTTGTTGTTGTTACTGCTGTATGTTTGTTTATTTGTTTGTTGTCTTTCTTTTGATTTTGGGGGTGATTTATGTGTGTTTTTTCCTGCATTCTTGGGTGGGATGTGGTTGTTCTTTTTTTTCTTTCTCCTGTGTTTAATACTTTCTTCAGTGTTTCTGGTAGTTCTGGTCTGGAGGCAGTGTAAACTCTTAGGGATTGACTATCTGGACAGGATTTGAATTCTCCATTGCTGATGAAACTTAGCATAGCTGGGTAGGCACTTCTTGATTGAAATTGTTTATCTTTGAGAATTGATCTCTACCTGTCTGAAGTATTTCTGTAGATAAGTCTGCTGCTATTCTAATTGGTCTTTCCTGGTAGGTAGGTAAGTAGGTAGGTAATCTGACTTTTCTATCTTGCTGCCTTTAGGATTGTTTCTTTTATACCTACTTTGTGTAAGTGAATTACTATGTGTAATGAGTTAGTCTTCTCACTTGTTATCTTACAGGGGTTCTCTGAATTTCTTGTGTTTGAATGGTCATATCTCTGATGAGATGAGGGAAGTTTTCTTGGATAATTTCATGGAATATTTGTTCCAAGATGGTATCTGTCTCTCTATCTATTCAGGGATTCCAATTAATCTTAGGTTCGGCCTCTTGATATAATTGCTAATCTTTTGGAGACTTTGTTCTGTCTTTTAAGTTTCTTTTCTATGTTTTAACAGTTTAAGTAAGTTCCATATTTTGGTCCTCAAGCTCAAAGATTCTTTCTTCAGCTTGGCTAATTCTGTTTTCCATGCTTATCAGTTTGTTATTTATTTCATTCACTGTATTCTTTATTACTGTTATCTCAGCTATCAACTCCTTCATTCTTTCCTCTTGTCCCTCCTCATTTCTATTTATTCTATTAGTATATTGATATCTGGGCTTATGGTTTGAGAACAGTCATCCTGGGGGTTCTTCATTGTTTGAGTTCCAAAGTCAGTATTCTCAGTTGTTGTCCTCCCAGGGGTCTGTATGAGATGCATGTTCTTCCTTTGGTTTTTCATCATCTTCCTCCTCTCTTTTTAAAAATATCTTCTTTAATTCTGTTGTTCATTGATAGAGAGATAGTTTTTATTTCTGTTTGCTAAATCTCCTATTCTTCCTTATGTAGATCCTCTGGCTTTGTTCAACTTTGAAGCTGGACTGGGGATGGGAGGCTGTGCTTTTTTCAGTTTTGAGATTTAATTAAGGGGGGATCTGTGACTCAGAAGCTATCTGCAGATCCCAGTATCTGTTGACCGTGGAGCCCACTTCCCATTACCTTACAATCTGTCCATGAAGTGGGAGTGTATGTTTGTCCTCTGAAAGCAAAATGAGATAAGAAAAAGGAAAAGAATGAGAAAAGGAAGTAGGAAAATGAAAAGAAGATGGAGAGAGAGAAGAAGAGGGAAAATAGATAGGCATATCAACTAATGAATAAACAGAGAAACAAACAAAGACAGAAAAAAGAAAACGAAAACATATGGGCAATCATACAAACAAATAAACAAAAAGAAACCCCTGTTGATGTACTTGCCCTCGAAAATACTCATACACAAACAGAAAATCTAAAAAAAAATTAAAATAACAGAAAGTCAAAATAACAGTAAGTACAAAAATGTAAACAAAAGCAAAAAGAAAGAAGAAAAAAACTAAAACTAAAAAAACCAAACAAACAAAAAAAAACTTTCTCTGTGGCCATTTCTGTTACTCCATGTTCTTTTGAATGCTGCCACCGTGTTAAGGAGTGGCTCTGGTCTCCAGCCCATGCCCTCCCCTCTCAGTGAAGGCTGATAGCGTTGCTCTCAGGGTGGGGGCAGATGCCCCACCATCTACTGTAGGAGAAGAATTGATCAGATCCAGACTCACCAGAATTATCTGTTGCTGCCGCTGCTATCAAGTCTCCATCCCAGATCTGTTGTGTCTGTGCCTGTTCCAGCATGGGAGAGGAGCGTTTGTAGCTCCACGTCCAATGAGGGGATAGCCTCTGGGTCCCAGGTTGGAGGTTAGAGAGTGCTGGGTGGGGCAATACAGTTCTCTGCTTGGTCAGGACAGAAAATATGGAGAAATCGGTGTCTTCTAACCATGGTGGGGTTCTGGTCCAGATTTCTGCACCCTGCCCTCTCCACATTTCCTGGGGCTCATGCCCAGTCTGTTGCCACAGGTGATGGCATGGACTGGGTGTGAGGTGGTGAGGAGCAGATGTTCTCTGCTGCCATCTCTCCTGAAAGCCCTGAAAATGGCAGATGGTCTGCCCACCAGAGTCTCCAATCTCAGGGTGGTGGTGGGTTGCAGTCACCTCCTGAGGAGAGCCCCAGGTGCATGAATCTGAGTCACCCCTTAGATGGACTTTCACTCACCCACTCCCACTTATGCAGAGAGTCTTTATGGACACTTGCTTTTGCAGAGGCTCTCACACTCTGACCTTTTCTGTTGCCATCTTGCCTCTTTCCCCTATGTCTATTCATTTAGCACATAATATCAGAAAGACAATGAATGTTTAGAGAACAAACCCATTAAAGGTTAGAAGTGCAAAAGTAACAGTCTCAAGTCTTTATTCTCAAACCTGGTATGCTTTGATATAATTGTCCTGTCGTATGTTTCCTGTATTCATCTTTTTTATTGCATTTCATCAGATAAACACTGTATATAACATCTTATTCTGAAGAATATGGACTTCAAAGTCTCATGAAAGAGAGAAAAAAGTGCCAAGGCTAAAATTTCCATCTATTAGACATTTGCATCAATAATAGCAAGAGTTTCAATTAATGAGTCTATGATGTATCAAATACAATATGATAATGTATTTGAAATGCTGAGCACAGTAGCTGTTGCAAAGTCAAAACCCAATAAATAGTAGTTATTTGATGTCAGACACTCTCTTAATTACCTCCATCTATTATCTTGCGTTATCCTCACTAATGCCTTCAAAGTAATAATTATTTTCCCTCACTTTATATATGAGGAACAGAGACTTAGAAGGTTAATTGGTAAACGGGAAAATCAGAATTTTGACTCTTCTGTGTCTAAAACTAAAACCTATTTTATAACTTGTACTTTTATTGACCAAATAAATAAATGAGTAAACCAAATAACCCCCTCTTGTTCTTCATAAGTAACACTTTTCCTAATATAGTCATTTACCATGTAACAACATTTCAGTCAGTGATGAACTGCATATACTCATCTAAGATTAGAATGAAGCTACAAAATTCCTATCACCTAGCAATGGCCTGATGATTCTGACTTTATGTAGACCTAAGTTTAATGTGTGTGTCTGTCTTCATTTTTAACAAAAAAGTTTTAAAAGTTAAAAAGAATTTAAATAGAAAAAAGCTTACATAATAAGGATGTAAAAATAATTTTTGTACAACTTTACAATGTGTTTATATTTTAAGCTATGCTATTACAAAAGAGTCAAAAAAAGTGTTTTTAAAGAGTTTATATGCTAAAAATGCTACATCAAATTAAGGTCAATTTATTATTGAGGAGTGAAATTTTTAATAAATGTATTTATTTTGGGGAAAATCATTTTTTTTCTTCTTACAAGGATTTGTTTAATAAGAGAAATCCTAACATTGTGAAGAAATAGACGTCTACTAAAGTGACTTATCATTATTATTTTGGAGAGGGTGCAAGGGTGGGACTGGCAGACACTGGTCACTATTAGGGAAGAGAGGGGGGAGGAGAAATGGGGACTCGTGGCATCACACTGGATAGCTGGTCCACTCTCAGGAGAGAGGGACAGTTAGAAGCCCAAACTGCACCTGTATGCAACCTACTTATGTGGTAAATCCTCACTTGTACCTCACAAGTATAAATTGAAAAAAGAAGAAAATAATAATAAATTGAGTATAGCCTAAGTATACCATGTTGTTGTTGTTGTTGTTTTAAAAGTCTATAGTAGTGTAGGGTAATATCCCAGGCTTTCACACTTGCTCACTACTCACTCAGACTCACCCAGAGCAACTTCTAGTTTTGCAAGTTGCATTTATGTTAAGTGCCTTATACAGGTGTATCATTTTTTTTTTTTTTTAGTTGGAGTCTCACTCTATTGCCCAGACTGGAGTGCAGTGGCTGCTCCCGGCCACCGCAGCCTCGACCTGCTGGGCTCCAGGAATCCTTCCGCCTCAGCCTTCCAAGTAGCCAGAATTACAGGCATGTGCTACCACACCCGGCTGATTTTTTGATTTATTGTAGAGATGAGGTCTCGCTGCCCAGGCGGGTCTCGAACCCACGGGGTCAGGCAATCCACTCACCTCAGCCTCCCAAAGGCACGGGATTACAGGCTGAGCCACCGAGCCTGGCTAGGTGTATCATTTTTATCCCCAATTTTTGCTGCACATTTTCTATGTTTAGATACATTTAGATATACAATACTATGCATCACAGTTGCCTATAGTATTTAATACAAAAGCATACTGTACAGGTTTGTAGCCTAAGAGCGATGGGTTATACTATAGAGCCTTGATGTGTAGTAGACTTTACCATCTAGGTTTGTGTAAGTATATTTTAAGATGCTCACATGGGGAGAAATCACTTAACACGTTCATCAGATAGTAGCCCCATCATTAAGTGATGCACTAATGATAGCATAGCAATGTTACTTACCTTTTATACAGTAGTATATCTGTCTATATGGGTATTTTTAGACCAAAGAGCAATAAGACTTTATCTTAAGTGTCAATATCTGTGAACAGATCAATAAAGAGCTTAACAATATGCAGTGGCCTATAAGAAAAAGTCCCATTGTTTCCAAGGAATTGTTAAAGGAATTTTCACAATTCAAACAGTGTGTTACTATCATGGTAGTCTGGCCATCATGGACTGATGGGAGAAATATCAACACAATGGAGAGTTACTGGTATATCTTGGTAGAATATCAGAGGTCATACAGCACAGTCATTATGAGCATAAACCCTGGAACAGGAGAGCCTGGGTTTAAATGATGGTTCTGACATTTGTCAACTCTGTGACTGGATGGAAGATGCTTAACCCCATATGCCTCAGTCTCTTCATCTTTAAAAATAACAATAATATTTTTTACCCTATGTTATTAAAAGCACTAAACGAGTTATTTAATACATGACCCTTAGAATGATGCTTGGTAAATAGTGTTATAAATCTTAGGCATCATAATAAGTACATTTTTTTTTTCTGATATGTGGCTGTTCATATTTAATCTGTTCTTCGGTATCTGTGGAAAAGCAGAGACCGTTCACTGTACTCCAAATGAACTGCACCAGTAATGAGATGAAAAATAATTAAATCACAAGAATTTTTCCCAGCAAGAAAGTATCATCTTTGATCATAAGAATGGGTTGACATGTACTTGGTGTGAAATTTAGGACTTTCAGACCCTCAACTTAATCCAAAGGGCTCAGATGTTGGCTACCACTGGTTGCTTTTAAAGAGAGAGTTAAAACTGTTCTGCATAATAAAAGAATATGAAATTCCAGAGAATAAAGGGTAGGTGAGAGGAGGCAGTTATGTAAATGCAAAAAAAAAAAAAATCAGAAAGGTAGGGATTTTCAAGTTATATTTAAACTGATCCCCCATCCTTATTCCTCTACAAAATGTAAAATAAATTCTATATTGCTCAGTAATGCTTTTGTGTGAAAAAAATATTTTGGAAAATTCATGGAAATTTTTACTCTTGCATTCAGGTTGATGACAGGAAAACAAAAACAAAAATGAACAAGAAAAAAGTACAGAAGCAAGATCTAGAGACAAGGAGGATGTAAGAATAGAAATCACCAGGTTTTAGTAAAAGTTATGAAGAAAGCTACAAGGTATTTGAGGCCATAGAATTGGCTGTACTTTTAGTGGCACTAACTTGTGCCTTAATTTCGACAGCCTTAATGTTTTAAAGTGACAAGAGATCAAGACATTATTTTATTATTGATTTTTTGACTGCAAGACTTTATTCAGTAGGACTTATAGTGTTCTTTTGCAAGACATCTAGCAGAAATATAGGATCTTATGGAATCAAGATTATAGGTTACAGATATTCTACCAAGGCAGAAAATACTGAGAGATAGTACAGACAAAAAGATCAATGGTACTTCTCATGGTAATAAGGAAAGTTAAAAAGACAACTGTAACTGAAAGCTCATTTTAATTAATAATAGACATTTAAAAATTTCACAAACACATTCACATCTGTTATTTCACTTAATCTTTATACTTAACCTACTATTGAGATAAGACAGGGATTATTCTTCCTGTTTTTTAAAGTAGACTCAACAACATTTAATAAGGCATATCTTTAGTAGAAAAACAAATGAAGGAGCAAATCCAAGTTGCCTGACTCTTGGTCTGGAGCTTATTTATCCTTTTGTTCAACAAGTATGTACTGAGGACCTATTAATGGTCTAGACCTATGTCATGACTTAAAATGAGAGATCACCTGACTACTGACTATGCCTTCTTGAGACTAATGATTAGCAAGGCTAAGAGTTCACAGGTATCTAGTAAGAAATAGGCAAGTTGTGTGTTCAGGGGTTCTTCCTACTTTTTAATACCTCAAAAGCAAACACATCCTTGCTACAGAGGTAGCTTAATGTAACCCCTGCCTACCAGATTAAGGACCAGAAGAACATGCCAGAAGACCCTTGCATATGTATGCTTTAGACACTATTACACTAGTTGCTCTGTTCCAAGGGAAGCTATTTATCTAGTCTTTAAATAATACTGGATAATTTCATAGTTCATTCTCATTGTTTTTTACTGATTTAAGTAAATGTAATTTGTGTTCTCCATGTACATGGGACATTGAAAACAAGTTTCCACAGTACTCCAAGAACTTCATATAGGTAAATCCATACCTCTGATATTCAAGTTCCATAATCTGTAAAATAATAATGATAGTAGTACTCAATTTATAGCGTTACTGAAATATTGGATGAATTTATGCACAAAAGTACTGAATGCATGGCTAATGTGTAATAAATGCTATTTTTGGTAGCTGCTATTACTATTAATATTCTGTTACACAGTTGAGAAGATTAATTTTTTAACCAAGATCCCATAGCTAATAAATAGTTGAGGATAGCTCTGAGTCAGAGCCAGAAATTTTAACCACTCTGCTATCTTGAAGCAGAAATGTAATTATATCTGGCAACAAGACTCAAGCAGAGGGTCAATGAAAATGAAGTTAGAATGGTGAGCATAAAAAGGGAAAAAAATATTTTTTAAAAACCTTTACAGTAACTTGACTTGAAGGCAATGACTAGATTCGGTGGAAAGAAATATAAGCTAACGAGCCTCAGGGCAAAAAAGGAAGAACAAGGATTATTACCTTAATGGCTCATTTGCTTCTAAACATTAAACCAGTGAAGGAGGGAGAGAATATGGGGTCTAACACACATCAGAAACTGTCCTTGCTCCAAAGAAAACACGGAAAATGTTGAAGGCAGTATGGGGAGAAATGACAAGCTAGCACAGAAAAGGCAAGGAAATGTGTTTTTTAAATCACACAAAGGCTAGAAGAAAACTCACAAATATACATGAAGTAAAATATATATAAGAAGAAAGCTGGTCTCATAGATTAGTGTTCAAAGAAAAAGAAATAAGAGAAGTAACATAGCAAATTGTCTGGATTTCCATAATGTTTCCAAGTATAAAAAGCTTCAATATTCCTTGGCAATAAATATTTTAAAACACTTTTTCAAATAATGTAAATTATTTGATCAAAAGAACTATCAGAGTGCATCCATTCCCCATTATATCCCATTTTTAAGATCAATATCTATTAGTTGTGTAATATTAGAACCCCAAACCTAAAACAACAATTATTTCTTATAATTCACAACTCTGTGGAAGGGTTGGATGATTCTTGTGCTCATGTGAGCTCATGTATATGCTACATTTAATGGGGTAGGTCAGTATGGGAATGGACTTTGTGGCTGTACCTCTCTTCCCATGTGAGATTTTATCCTCAGCTTATTTTTCAACATGGCAAATTCAGGGCAGTATTCAAGAGGTCAAAAGTAGAAGCTACATCACTTAGGTTGCATTCGGTTGGTCAAAGCAAGTCCGAAGTACATACAGATTCGAGAGCTAGAGAGGTAGATAGACATCACTCCTTTATAGTAAAAGCTTCAAAATACTGGGGTCATGGTTTTCAAACTACTTCTGAGAGTGTAATTGATTGAAAAAGTATTAGAGAGACTTCTGGCTGATCTTCATTTCTTTTGTATGTTATGAAATTAATTGACCTGAATAATTCCTAGAAAACCTTAAATCCATGGTTGCTGGATCTTCCTTGAGATTAATGACTTCATTTTACCTTTTCCTATACACATTCTTTTAAATAATATTATAGAAAAGGAAGAATGTGACCTTTGAACTTGATCACTGAAGAATCCATATTCAAAACAGTGTGAAAGAAATAGATGTGGTCCCTACTAAATGTCTGCCCACATTTAAAGAATTAATCACTAACCATGTACATCTGTATATCATACCTCAGAACCCTTTGCAAGTACTCTTCTCATAAATTTCTCATTATTTGTGGGAACATTTACCAAGTACGGAATTAAGACTAAATTATTAGAGGTGGAAAAAACAGTCAAAATATACATGTTTGGGGGATAAAATATTGCTCTTCTGAAACAAGATTTAAGATTCAATTTGTATACATGCTGACACACATTGTTATAAACACTTAAAATAAATTATATAAGCCAGGCGAGGTGGCTCGTATCTATAACCCCAGCACTTTTGGAGACTGAGGCAAGAGGACTCCTTGAACCCAGGAGTTCAAGACCAGCCTGGGCAACAAAGTGAGACCTAGTCTGTATTAAAAAAAAAATAGAAAAATTAGCCAGCCATGGTGATACATACCTCTAGTCCCAGCTACACAGTAGGCTGAGGAAGGAGGATAACTTGAGACCAGGAAGGTTGAGGCAGTGGTGAGCCATGCTTGCACTGCTGTACTCCAACCTGTGTAACAGAGTGAGAACCTGTCTCAAAAAAGAAAAATGAATTATATACAGAATATTAATTAATTATATTAATCTCATGTGGCTTTGTTCCCTTTCTATGTTCTTTCATCCATTCAGAAACCTGCTGCAGGCCTGATACCGTGATGGTAGTTGTAGTCGTGGCATCCGGGTTGGTTGTACCTGAGAGACACAATTGTGTCCTGCCTACTTCCCTACTCGTGGATTGCCCTTCTTCGTGTGGGAGCCTCCGTAAAGCTTGCAGCACAAAGACTGCTATGGTAACTGATGCCACTTTAGGGAGGAGTCTAAGATCAGTCGGGAAAAGAAACAAAGTGAGTAAATGCTTCTTCCAATTGCCCGGATGTGCAGTAAAAGTGCTGTTGCTACTTTAAAAGATGACTCGTGGATTGGTTAGGATAGCGGGGTATCGTAGGAACTTTTTTCAATTTAGATCTAGTCTTAAAATGCACTTTTGTTCAGAATACTATATACATCTTCTGAAGAAAAACATCCCGAGCTGTTACATGATCCCAATGGCTACTTAAGATCTGCACTTATGTGTGTTGCCTAATCCATGTTAACTCCACTCCTAATAAACTGCATACTGTTGTAATAAGAAAACTGCAGACACAGCATCACTTTAACCTATTTACTAGCCTATGCATAGTTCTTAGATGATTTTTAAATTTTTTTTCAGGATCTTTACAAACACATTTCAAGTTTCCTGGGGAGATCTCAAAACTGGCAGTTACAAAAAATTCTTAATTAATTTAGTAGAAAGTAACGGAAGGCATTTCATACACTAGAATTACCACAAAGTACTCAGAGTGGGCAAACACACAGGGGAGGTGAGCAGGAGTGGTTCCAGAGAAGTCTTCGGTTTACGGAGAAAGTCCTGATGAAGGCTTGGCTCACGGCTCAGACACTTTGCTCCCCTGATGGCATCATCAGCAGAAAATGGAATTTTTGCTTCCAGTGACTTACCTGATGGGTGTGGTACTAAAAACAAGAAAATGAAGTCATCTTAATCTTAGAGGGAAACAAACAAACAAAACCAAGCTTGAGGTCTTTCTGAACTAGGATCAGTTCAAGTCTTATAAAATTGTGTAAATACAATATGAAAACCTAAGCCCAGACACCAAGCTGTAAGTGAAGCGAGTCATTTCTTAAAATCTGTCATAGGCCCAGCTCAGTGTTTCAGCCTGCAATCCCAGTACTTTGGGAGGCCAAGATCAGTGGCCTGAGCCTGAGGGTTCGAGACCCGCCTGGGCAACTTGGCGAGACCTCATCTCTACAATAGATCAAAAATTAGCCGGGCGTGGTAGCACGCGCCTGTAGTTTCAGCTACTTGGAAGGCTGAGGCAGAAGGATCGCCGGAGCCCAGCAGGTTGAGACTACAGTGGTGGGAGGCGGCCACTGCACTCCAGTCTGGGTGACAGAGTGAGACCCCAACTCAAAAAAAAAAAAGTCTGTGTCATGTTGTTTCTAATCTTTCTAATCTTAACTGGCAAGGTTTGAATAGCTAACATGAAAAATAAATCTTCTAGATCCACTTAGAGTCCAACATTCAAGAAGTACAAAATGAACTCACCCTTTAACACATTACCGGATGTTGCTGGAACATTGGAGTGTAATTTCTGGGCCATTTTTGTTGCAGGTAGTCATCCTTGATAATGTATAAATTGTTTAGGTTCTGTCAGGTTTAGTTTGGACAGCTATATTTACTTTTGTGTTATACTTCCAAACAAAACAGGTGATGATGATTATTTTCAAAAATCGCTAAAGTTTTCATATATTGTTTCAGGTATTTATATATAAATCTCTGGTAAAGAGTGAATCAAACCTAGAGAAACATAAGAAAATTGGCATCGTATATGGTATATTCTTTTTGTATACACTAAAATGGAAGCCAACCAGTATGTAGTTACTCTAAATGTTTGTCATCATGATTTCAACAGGAAATTGGTGGCATTTCTCTTAGAGTTTGGTCTGCACAAAATCCAAACATATTAGCTAACAAAATGATTATACTTGTATTGCACTGTGGCAGCTTGTATGCTGTTCTAGTTTCCAAACATCTGAGACTTTTCCACAGGTGCATTCAAGAAACAAAAATGACGACAAGGTTCATTTTTATACTCTACATTAATTATTATAGATTGATTCGGGCTCAGTCACATGAATGACTAAGGTAAGTTCTCAATTTCTGTTAAACTGTTTCAGTGCCACACTTTTCTTGGCAAACAAGCAAGTCAATGTTACTGGTTTGGGGTGGGCTATGAGTTATACCTGGTCTCATATTTATGAGTAATATATCCACTTCATGCTCATAAGAGTATATGCTATAATACTGCAGTTCCAAAGTTTTCTGCTCTCAAGACTCCTTTACGCTCTTAAAAATTATTGAGGACTTAAATAATTTTTATTTATGTGGCTTATACCTATCTATATTTATCATATTAGAAATTTCAACTGAAATATTTTATAAACATATAAACATTTATTTTATTTTATTTTAGAGATGTGGGGGTACAAGACAGGATTAACTGCACCAGTAAATTGTATGCATAAGCTCACTTCCCCTGGTATAGAACTAGGTACACTTTGTTTTGCTATGTGCCCCACCTCCCTCCCTTCTCTGGAAGTGTCCAGCAACTGCTGATCCCTCCCTTGTGCTAATATGATTAATGCTCAAGTCCCACTTATGAGTGAGAACATGCGAGATTCAGTTCTATGTTTCTGTGATAGTTCACTAAGTATGATGGTCTCCAACTCCATCCAATTTGCTGTGAAATCCATGATTTTGCTCTTCTTTATGTCTGCATAATACTCCATTGTGTATATGTATTCCTTTTTTTTTATCCAGTCCACTGTTGATGGGCAATAGGGTTGGTTCCATGTTTTTGCTATTGTAAATACTGCAGCTGTAAACATGCCTGTGCAGGTGTCTTTTTGTTAGACTGATTTGCGTTCTTTCAAGTATATTCCCAGGAGAGATATTGTTGGATCATATGGAAGGTTGGTTTTTAGCTATTTCAGGAAACACCACACTGCTTTCCATAGAGGTTGAACTAGCTTGCACTCTTACCAACTGCATAGAAGTGTCCTCCTTCCTTCACACCCTCACCAGCATCTGTTATTTTTTTATTTATTAATGATGACCATCCTTACTGGAGTTAGGTGGTATCTCTCTATGACTTTGATTTGCATTTCTCTGATGATTAGTGAGGCTGAGCATTTTTTCATGTATCTGTTGACAGCTTGTATATCTTCTTTTGAAAAGTGTTTCTATCCCTTGCCCACTTTTTAAATAAGGTTGGTTTTTGCTCTTTCAACTAGTTTGAGTTCCTTTTTAGAACCTCGATCTTAGGTCTTTGTGAAATGGCTACTTAGCAAATATTTTTTCCCATTCTGTGGGTTGTCTCCTCACTTTCTTAATGATTTATTTTGTTGTGCAAAAGCTTTTCAGTTTGATACTTATCTACTTAGCTTTTATGGTATTCGTTTTTGGGGATTGATCAAGAATTGGTTGCCTACTCTGATGTGCATAAAAGTGTTTCCTGTGTTTTCTTCTAGGATTCTTATAGTTTGAGGTTTTACATATAGGTTTTTGATCCATTTAGTGTTGATTTTCATATGTGGTGATAGGCAGGGGTCCAGTTTCATTCTTCTGCATGTGGTCAATCAGTTTTCCAAGCACCATTTGTTAAGTATAGTCTCCTTTCCCCATTGGTTGTTATTGGTGGCTTTGCCGAAGATAAACTGGTTGAGAAATTGAGATTTTGCTTCCGTACTTTCTGTCCTGTTCTATGTGCCTAGTCTTGTACCAGTGCCAGGTTGTTCTGGTTGCTGTAACCTTGTAGTAAAACTTAAAGTCTGGAAGTATGATACATTCCACTTTGTTCCTTTTGCTGAGGATTGTTTTGGTTACTCATGCTCTTTTCTATTCCCATTTTAATTTTTGTATTGTCATTTCCAGGTCTTAGAAAAATAATACTGGCAATTTGATGGGCAATGCATTGAATCTGTAGATTACCTTAGATAGGATGGACATTGTGACAATATTGATTCTTCCAATTCATGATCAAGGAATGGTTTTCCATTTGTTTGTGTCAGCCTTGATTTCTTTAAACAGAGTTTGGTACTTCTCATTGTAAAGGTCTTTCACTTCTCTAGTTAGGTGGATGCCAAAGTATTTTATTTTTTGTGGCTATTGTGAACACTATTGTACTTTTTATTTGGCACTCTGCTTGCTGCTGGTGTATACAATTGTAACTGTCTTTTGCATATTGATTTTGGACTCCGAGACTTACTGAAGTCAGCTATCAGTGCGAACAGGCTTTTGACACACTCCCCGGGGTTTTCAGGATATAAAATCATATCATCTGCAAAAGGGATAAGTTGACTTCCTCTTTTCCTATTTGGATATCCTTGATATCCTTCTCTTGTCTGATTGTTCTGACTAGGACTTCCAACACTATGCTGAGCAAAAGTGATGAGAGTGGGCATCCTTATTTAGTTCCCGTTCTCGGGGGAATCCTTTCAATTTCTGCTCATTGATCAAAATGTTGGCTGTGGTTTTATCATAGATGGTTTTTACTGTTTTGAGGAATGTTTCTTCCATGCCTAAGTGCTCATGAGTTTTTATCCAGAAAGGATGCTGGATTTTGTTGAATATTTTTGCTGCAACTAATGATATGATCATGTGGTTCTCAGTTTTACTTCTCTTGATGTGCTGAATTACATTTAGGATCTTGCAAATGTTGAACCAGGCCTACATCCCTGGAATGAAGTCCACCTGGTCATGTTGGATGATCCTTGAGATTTGCTGTTGGATCCAATTCGCTAGCATCTTGTTTAGAACTTTTGCATCTATGTTCATCAAGGAGATTTGATCTTTCCTTGTTAGATCTTTGCCAGGTTTGGGTATCAATATGATGTTGACTTCATAAAATAGCTGGGGAGCATTCCACATTCCTGAATTTTCTGGAATACTTTCAGTAAGATTGGTATCAGCTTCTCCTTGTATGTCTTATAGAATTCAACTGGGAAGCCATTATTTCTGAGACTTTTTTTTGTTTGTTTTTTGGAAAATTAGACTTCTTATGACAAAGTTAATTTTCTGAATTGTTATTGGTCTGTTTAGAGATTCAATTTCTTCTTGTTTCTACCTTGAGAGGTTGTGTGATGTCAGGAAGTGCTCCATTTTCTTTAGGTTTTCTAGTTTGTTTACATATGGGTTTTTGCAGTAATCTCTTTACATCTTTTGAATTTTTTCAGGATCAGCTGTGGCTTCACCTTTTGCATTACTTTTTAAAAATTTCTTTTATTTCAATAGCTTTAGGGGGTACGAACACACATAGTTTTTGGTTACATGATTGCATTGTATAATGGCAAAAAAAGTCTGGGCTGCATGTATACCCACCAGTCTCACCTGTGCATATTGTGCCCATAGGTGATTTTTTTTGTCCCTCCATTCGCTCTTCCCCTCCTTCTTCTAAGTCTCCAGTGTCCATTATACCACTCTCTAGGTCTTTGCATATTCCTAGTTTAACTCTCATGTATAAGTGAGAGCATGCCATATTTGGTTTTCTGCTTCTGTGTTAGTTCACCTACGATGATGTTCTCCAATTCCATTCAAGTTGTTGCAAAAGACATTATTTCATTCGTTTTGATGGTCAAAGAGTATTCCATTTTGTATACGTATACACCATATTTTTGTTATCCATTGATGGACTGATGGGCTTTTAGATTGATTATATATATTTGCCACTATGAATTGTGCTGTGATGAACATGTAAGTGTAGTTATCTTTTTATATAAACAACCTCTGTTCTTTTGGTAGACACCTAGTAGTAGAATTGATAGACCAAATGGTAGATCTACTTTTAGTTCTTTGAGAAATTGAAGGAACATATTTTCTACTGCAATTATGAACAATGAAGGGAGTGAATTTAGTAGAGTATCATATCCGTTTTTTTCTAGATGGACACCACAATGAGCCTAGAGGTGGTCAACCAAGATCGCTGAGATCATGCACAACCAACATGTCTGCATAAGCCTCCTCTTTTCGCTAGTAACAGTAGTCACTTTACAAGCCAGTGTTGTCTAGCAGATTAAATGTTCAAGGTATTTTATACATGTCAACACAAATGACCTTTTCGACTTCTACTCTTATTATCCCCACTTAACAGCTAAGAAGAGGACCCAGAAAGGCTAAGTGACCTACCTGAAGTTACACAGGTCATCAGAAACCTGTGCTATTTCCATTCTACCCCACCAGTTTTCTAAATTAGTGGAAAGTACGTGAAACTTCAATTTAGAGTCAAAATAACAGTCTGAACATCAAGAAAACACAAGTTCAGTAAGTTTATTATCACTGACACAATTTGTAAATTTCCATTTAATTTCATGCGTGGAGGGAACCTCAGTAGTCATGACTAGGAAAGGCTACTCCTTCACCACCACCTCCAGGATACCTGACATGATGCATACTTGTCCCTAGCATTTTGCATTTCTAATTGTGTTTATTTGGTCTCTCTCTCTCTCTCTCTCTCTCTCTCTCTCTCTCTCTTTTCTTTGACAATCTAGTCAGAGAACCATCTATTTTACTTACCCTTCAAAAAACAAGCTTTTGGTTTTGTTGATCCTTTTGATGATATTTCTATCTTCTACGTCCTGTAGTTCTGTCTTATCTTAGTGAACTGGATTCTTCTGCTGAAATGATCTAGCCTTTACAGCTTTGTTAGGTGTGATGTTAGGTGTGATGTTAGGCTGTCTACTGGTAAGCTTTCTGTTTTCTTGATTTGTGCATGCAATGCTATGAGTTTTCCTCTTAGCTCTGTTTTCATGGCATTCCAGAATTTCTGATAAGATCTTTCTTTTAGTCGGGCTCGGTGGCTCAGCGTGTAATCCCATGCTTTGGAAGGGTGAGGTAAGTGGATTGCCTGAGCCCGTGGGTTCCAGACCCACCTGGGCAACTTGGTGAGACCTCATCTCTAAAATAAATCAAAAATTAGCTGGGCGTGGTAGCGTGCGCCTATAGTTGCAGCTACTTGGAAGGCTGAGGCAGAAGGATCACCGGAGCCCAGTAGATCGAGGCTGCGGTGGCCGGGAGTGGCCACTGCACTCCAGTCTGGGTGATAGAGTGAGACTCCAACTCAAAAGAAAAAAAAAAGACCTGTCTTTGTTTTTGTTTGCTTCCAGGAATCTTTTTATTTCTGTCTTGATTTCTGTGTTGACCCAGAAGTTGTCTAATAGCATGTTGTTTTGAGTGTACGGTTTTTGTGTGTTTTGGAGGGATCTTGTTGGTGATGATATTTACTTTTTATTCCACTGTGATCTGAGGCAATGCATGGTATTATTTTAATCTTTTGAAATTTGCTCATGCTTGATTTATGCCCAAGAATGTGATTGATCTTGAAGTACGTTCTATGTACTAATGAGTAGAAAGCGTACTCCGTAGTAGTTGGGTGAAGTGTTCTGTGGATGTCTATTAAGTCCACTTGATTAAACATTGAGTTGAGGTTCCAGATCTCCTTGGTTGTTTTTTGCCTTGAAGATCTTTCTAAGCTGTTAGTCATGTGGTTAGGCTTCCTACTATAACTGTGTGAGAGTCAATGTCCTCTTTTAGTTTTCTTAGTAGTTGTCTTATAAAACCGGGTGCTCCTGTGTTTGGTGCATATATGTTTAGGATAGATATGCTGGTGGATTGAGACTTTTAGCATTACATAGTGTCCTTCCTAGTCCTTTTCAATTTTTGATGGCTTGAAGACTGCCTTGTCAGATATTGGAATAGTTATACCTGCTTTCTTCTGTCTTCAATTCACATGAAAGGTCATTTTCTAGTCTCCAGTCTTAAGTCTGTGCATACCTTTTGCAATGAGATTGATTTCCTGGAGGCAGCAGAATTGTTGAATTTTTTTGTTGTTGTTTTGTTTTGTATTTTAATCCAGTTTGCCATCTATGTCTCTTTAGTGGCACATTTAGTCTATTCACATTCAAGTTGATAATTGATATGTGAAAGTTTGTCCCTGTCATAGTACTTCAATGGAGTTGCTTTGTTTCCTTTTAACTTTTGCATTTAAATATTTGTGCATTTTCATTTTTGTGAATGCTCTGTATTGTCTGTTAAATCTGTGTTTGCTTGTACTTTTGTACTGTGATTGGTCATTCTTTTTTCTGTGCTCAACACCTTCCAAAGTGTCTCCTGAAAGTTTGATCTAGAGGTAGCATATTCTCTTAGGGATTAGTTGTCTGGGAGAGATTTTAATTCTCCCTCACTGATGAAGCTTAGTTTGTCTGGGTAAGAAATTCTTGATTGGAATTGCTTATCATTAAGAACATTAAAAATTGAACTCCAATATTTTCTGGCTTGTAGTATTTCTGCAGATAAGTCTGCAGCAATTCTGGTAGATTTTCCCCAATAGGTAGTCTGGGCTTTGTCTCTTGCTTTAGGATTTTTTTCTTTCATGCTTACCTTTTGGAGGCAAATATCTATGTGTCTTGGTGATGGTCTTCGTATGTAATATCTTGCAGTAGTTCTCTGATTCTCTTGCACTTGGTTGTTCATCTCTCTAGTAGGATGGGGAAGCCTTCTTGAATGACCACATGGAGTATTTGTTCCATGGTGTTTTCATTTTCTCTTACTGCTTTGAGGACAGTAATCTGGCATAGGTTTGGTTTTGTTTTGTTTTTTAACAAGTCAGATAGCTCTCAGAAGCTTTCTTCCCCCTTGTTTTTTTTTTTTTAACAGTTTGTGTTAATTCCATATTTTGATCTTCAGGGTCTGAGATTCCTCTGTTTGGTTGAGACTATTCCCAATACTTGTTACTTTGTTATTGATTTCTAGAATTGAGCTCTTTATTTTTACTATTTCATAGTAGGCGTTTGTGTCCTTGGCCAGCTCTGCTTTTACTTCCTGTACAACTTCTTTGAGTTTTGCTTCATGTTCCTCTTGGTTCCTGTCCATCTGTGTCATTCATTCTCTGATTTCTGTGCTTGACCACTGGGACAGGTCTTTCTAGGAAGTTTCCATTGTTTGTACTCTAGTGGCTGCTTTATTGTGTACTGTCTCTTTAAAATTCTCTCGTAATACTATAAGAAAAAGATTGACAGTAGCTGGAAACTGCAGGGTCAAGGCGGGGGTGGTGGGGTGGGTGTCAGAGAGGTGGGATTGTCAGCAGTGGGAATCTGCCTGGGGAAAGAGGGGCACACCTCATCAACAAGGATACCTGCACGATGAATATTTGTATACCTAACCCTGAATTGTACCCCACAATTTTAAAATAAAAAATTTAAAACTGTAAAAAAAAATCTGAGACGCTTATTTTTCAGTCTTTCCCCATTTGTCTGCGAATCCGCTACTCAGTTACTCAGTGAGAAATGGTGGAGCTCCACCCTGTGGCAGGTCTTGTTACTGCCTCTTCTTTCTTTCCTGCTAAACTGGACGGGCTACATTCTCTTCCCCCTACTGTGGGTAACTGATGGCTGGTGGCAGGGAGGAGGATCAACCAAAATTGCTCACCCAACTCTTCCTCTCCCAGCAAGATCTCAGCTCTTACATAGTATAGCTCTCAGTGGGGGAAAGTGGGGCACCTGGATTTCCATACCTGCCTTTTGTTCTCTGTGTGTTCAAGGAGTCTCCCACCGGTTGGAGTTTTGTCCTTCCACATGTGCTCAGAATGCCTCCTTTAATTAGTGGCTAGATTCTCACTCTCTGCCCTGCCCTGCAAGAGAAAATCATAGATCTGTTGCTTCTCCAAGTGCCTGTGGCTGGTGTGTCAGTCAGATTAGTCCCACAGATGGGTCTTTCCCATGTGGGATTCACTCCCTGCTTTATCCGGGCTCTGGCACCCACCGCTGTGTCCTGCCAAGATTTTCTACCACATGCAGCTCACCTTATGCACACTGATGGGTGGGGGTGAACTGATTCAGAGTGTCTTATAATTACTCACCCCTCTCCTCCGAACAGATCTTCCTTTTCTGTGTGCACCTGGGGCAAGGCGTTGAGGGGAGGATGAGGTGCTTAGAATTCTGCACTTACCATGGCTTTCTGGAATCTATGCACTCAGAGAGACCTCCACCAAGTTCCCAATGATTAACACCTATAAAAGTGCTCTGGGTAACTCCGTGTAACAACTACTCTCTGTCTTGCTAGGTGAGAGCAGCAACAATCTACTGCTCCTGGGTGGCCTTCTTGGCTCCTCCTCCTGTAAATATATCTAAGCAAGAATATTAAATCCAGGAAATATGAGCATAAATAACACTTTGTTGTAAAAATTAACTCTGCTATTAAAAAATATTGATTAGAGTAGTAGTTCATTATATTTTTGGAAATCCACTTAATGTCTAGATTAATAGAGGGCAGCTAAAGCTTTCCACTCATTTTTATATTCAATCTTTGCCATGTTATTACATATCAAATAGCTTCTGGAAAACTCCACTGAGCACATGCTAGAAAATAGGTGTTTAAAAAATAATGTTTTTGTATTGTTATGAGTATAGTTTTTACTTTTTGCAATTTCTGGACCACACTTTGAGAATTACAACTCTCTTGTACAAAACAAAGTTAAAAAAAATTTACAATAATAGCATCATTTGGGGATCAAAGATGAGCACTGTGGAGCAGCAAATCAGTGTCTCTCTCTTTCTCACTGAGCAGAAGAGAGAATATGGATCTAGCTGCTGATAAATGGAGGAACCTTGAACAATTCTGAATGGGTGAAGTGCCCTGAACCCTGCAGAGGACTCTTTAAACATATAGAGATCAGAGACCAGAGTGCCAAGAAGGCAAATGCTGGAATTGGGGCACCCCATCCTCCGTCATGCAGCAGGCTGACATAGGAACTGTAGCCCTGCCTTGTATACAAGAGAGGGTGAGTGATCTTGACACTCGGGATTGGCTTTCTCTCTCCAAGTCACATGTGGATTGTTGGTCCCATGTGGGAGGAGTTCTCATCACAACACAGAGGTAGGCAACTGGAGCCTATATAGAAGGGAAAAGCACCCGTGTTCTGAACTGAGCACATGTCTCTTGCCAGCAAAATCTGGAGGCTGGCCAGCTCCCAGGCCAGGTAACACTGTACCCAACTAGTGCCTGCTACCAGCATCTGGTGATCATCCCACTACTCCAGATCAGGAAAGATTTGCTGCCAGCATCATGCACGCAAGGGCAGACCTCTCTGTGGTAGGGAACTCACTGTCTTTCATATGCAGAGCAAGGACTCAAAATGGGAGAGGATACACAAAAGACACCTAGAATGTTTCCCGGCAGAAAGGTTTCTGGGCTGCAAACTGTGAACTGCAGCCACTTGATCCCGGTACAGTGTTAGCAATGGAGATATAAAATTTCCTGTAGGACCACAAGGAAAACTTGCAGCAGAAAGATCAAGCAGAAAGCCACTTCTGGGTGGAGAATGAGGCAGAAGTGAATTCGAATCATGAAACTGTGGAAGGCATTAAAGAATAAAGGAATGTCCCAGCACTTAAGGAGATTATAATACATTTAAAAGAAAAGAAGTAGTCAATGAATTTGCCTTTCATTGAGGAGAGGAACAGGTGGGAGTGGATGAAAATAGAGGAACAGGTTTTTATGAATGAGGTGCTAAATGAATGGATCTTGTTTCCAGTGAAGATATTTCTCATCCTGGGTTCTTTGTGTTGGGTGCTTCCTCTTCCTTCTCCCATCTCATTCCCACACATCCTATCCTTCCCTAAGCCCTATCAGAACTACCTGGCTAATAACCTTGAAATCTGCCCCCTTTTCTCCATCTCCACTGATACTTTCTTAATTCAAGATTAAGTTTCTGCTACAGACCTCTGCCTGGTCCCTCTGCCTTCATTTTACTTCCCTTTAACTGCGAGAATGTATCATTTTTCATCCAAACCAGGATAGTTTTGAAAGTTAGAAGGGGGCTATGAAAAAAGCTGTTCTATTTTTCTTGGTTGTATGAATTTGTGGGGTACAAGTATCATTTTGTTACATACACAGATTGTGTCGTGGTAAAGTTAGTCCAGGTCCACCTGAATAAAGTACATTGTACCCATAAGTACTTTCTCATCAGCCCTAGTCTTTTCACATCCTCAACCGTCTGGGTCTCAATTATTTCTAATTCCACATTCTAAATCCATATGTACGCACTGTTTAACGTCCATGTGGTATTTGTCTTCCTGTGTCAGAGTTGTTTCACTTGAAACAGTGTGGCCTTCAGCTCCATCCATGTTGTTGGAAATGACATGATTTATTCCTTTTTATGCCTTAATTGTGTATATATAGCACATGTTCTGTATCCAGTCATCTGTTGATGAATACTTACGCAGATTCCATATGTTTGCTTTTGTGAACAGTGCTATGATAAACATGCAAGAACAGATATCCTTTTGGTATAATGATTTCTTTGCCATTAGGTAGATACCCAGGAGTGGGATTGCTGGATCAAATGGTAGTTCCATTTTTAGTTCTATGAGAGAAATCTCCACAACATTGTTCTAAGAAATAAAGCTGGCCAGGTTCAGTGGCTCAGCCTGTAATCCCAGCACTTTGGGAGGCTGACGCAAGTGGATTGCCTGAGCCCGTGGGTTCAAGACCAGCCCAGGCAACTTGGCAAAACCTCATCTCTACAATAAATCAAAAATTAGCCGGGTGCAGTAGTGCATGCCTGTGGTTCCAGCTACTTGGAAGACTGAGGCAGAAGGATCGCCGGAGCCCAGCAGGTCGACACTGGGGTGACTCTGAGCATGCCACTGTGCTCCAGCCTAGGTGATGGAGTAAGACTCCAACTCAAAAAATAAATAAATAAAGCTTATTTTTTCAAACGGCAGTATGTTGGGCAAAATAAGCCAGACATCATATAACTTTTTATGATTTTATTTAGATAAGATTATTGAACAGGCAAAACTAATCTATGGTGATAAAATAAAGCTAATCTTTGGTGATAAAAATAAGAAAAGTTGACTTTTGTACGGACGAGAGGTGGAGATTGACTGGAACGTATGACGAAAGGAATTTCTGAGTGACAAAATATTCTGCATGTTGACAGGAATAGAGACAGCATGGTAAGTAAGTATAGTGAGAAATCTGACTCCGTTTTTGATATTTGATGGCTGCCACTTTTGAAGTGTCACCCCTCAGAAACTACATCCTCTTGTATCCCATGTCTAGGAAAACTGACATGGAAGTGTGGGTGACCCCTTCTGCAATGCAGGCGAGAGATTTTAATCAATGCAAGCCTCTGCTACCATACAGGAACTCACCCTCTGACAGCAGCTCTAACCACCATAAAAACCCAGGTCTATATTCTGTCCTTGCTCTTCCAAGCCATTTCAGATCTGCTTAAGTGGTTTACCTTGCTCTCTCCAACTAAAACAGGTAAATATTAAAACTTTTCATGTCCTCTTGATGTCCATGTGTCATCATCAGTCTTCACATCCACACCAAATTTGGGGTGGAGGGGTGTGGGATTCACCTGTCTCTGCGGGTGACCATAGGAAACTTGTCAAAACTTATCAAACTATACACTTAAATCTCATTATTATAGCACATAAGACAAACTTGAATTAGAAAAAAGAGTATTGGGAAAAATGAATTCTTAAAAAGGTTTCTTTTTCCTAAAAATCTCTTGCTTATTTCTCCTGAGGCTGTGAGATGATTCTACAATAGAATATATTACACAAATTAATCACACAGACTATTGTGGAAGGAAAAGGTTGTCACGATAGGCACAGAGAAAATAACACTGATCGTTTACGAATGAAATCAGTCACCATCTAGGATCTGAGGGAACACAACAATTTACTGAAATTAGACCTGGACTCCAAACTGAATTCTAATCGGAGCCATACTCTGAGCTTTCTGTGTGACAATAAACAAGTCACTTCCCCTCCCTATTTTGTTGTTGTTGTTGTTGTTGTTGTTGTTGAGTTGGAGTGTTACTTGGTTGCCTAGACTGGAGTGCAGTAGCCACTCCCGGCCACCGCAGCCTCGACCTACTGGGCTCCGGCGATCCTTCCGCCTCAGCCTTCCGAGTAGCTGGAACTACAGGCGCATGCTACCCTGCCCGGCTGACTTTTTTATTTATTGTAGAGATGAGGTCTTGTTGCCCAGGAGGGCCTCGAACCCGCGGGCTCAGGCAATCCACTCACCTCAGACTCCCAAAGGCGAGGGATTACAAGCTGAGCCACCGAGCCCGGCTTCTTTTTTTTATCTTATAATAAATGAGTAGATTTAACATAAGTGATTGTTGGCCTATGTGGTTACTCTATAGCTTACTGTTCTAGCGTATTAAGGATTCTTGCTTGCAATTTATAAAACCAATGTTACTCTTAAATATTACTTTTTTTTTTTTTGAGTTGGAGTCTCACTCTGTTGCCCAGACTGGAGTGCAGTGGCCGCTCCCGGCCACCGCAGCCTCGACCTGCTGGGCTCCAGCGATCCTTCCGCCTTAGCCTTCCAAGTAGCCAGAATTATAGGCGCGCGCTACCACGCCCGGCTGATTTTTTTATTTATTGTAGAGATGAGGTCTCGCTGCCCAGGCGGGTCTCGAACCCGCGGGCTCAGGCAATCCACTCACCTCAGCCTCCCAAAGGCGCAGGATTACAGGCTGAGCCACCGAGCCTGGCTTACATTTGGTTTTTTAAAACAATTTCTTTTTTCTCACTTGGGATGTTTTTGTATAAATTGAGCTGTTGTTAAAGCTGTTTTAATTTTACTTATGACAGTAATTTGTTTCCATTTGTTTTAATTTTTAACAAATGCAACATCTCAGTAATTAGTACAAACATTCACTAATGGCATTATTTTTAGTTACAACACTCATTTACACTCTATAATTGTCCTGGGATATTTGCCACTATATTTGTTTTCTATTTCCAAGTGATAGTGGACTGATTTGTTGGTTGGGCAAATTGACTCACTGAAATCAGAATTTTAGCATACATTTTTTATAGCCATACTACTTCTGCATTAAAAGAGTTTTTAGGTTCTCTTAAGACACAACTTGACTATTTTTATTTTTTATTGAATTTTTTTTTTTAGATAATTTGCATGACTTTCCTAAGAGTATAACTCTTACATCTACATCTCAAAAAAGTCTCCAGGAGCTTGGGTGTTGATTTCAAAGTAAATACATATTTTATTTGTTTTTCTATTTATAAAAATTTATGGGGTACATGTGAAATTTTGTTACATGTATCTAATGTGTAGCTATCAGCCAGATTCTTTAGCTAATCCATCACATGACTATACCATACATTTTTAAATTATAGTCATTCTATTTTTCTATAAAAACATTGGTTCTATTCTTTCTAACTGTATGTTTATACCCTTTAATCTACTTGTGTTCATTCTTCCTTCTCCCCTCAACACGATCTTCTTAATCTCGAGTATTTGTCTTTTTACTCTCTACAACCATGTGATCAAAAAGTTTCACTCCCACATACAAGTGAGTACATGCAATATTTTTCTTTTTGTGTCTAGACTATTTCAGTGGAAGATAAGACTCCAGTTCCATTTTGCTCCAATTGACATAATTTTATTCCTTATGCCCGAGTAGTATTCTACTGTATAGAATACTATATATATGTATATACTATATATATGTATTCTATATATATATATATATATAGGATGGATAGATAGACAGATAGACAGATATCTTTGTTACTGGGAATAATGTTGCAATAAGTATGCTAGTGCAGATATTCCCTTGATATATTGAATTCTTTTCTTTGGGGCAGACACCAAATAGTGAAATTTCTGGATTGAATGGTAATGCAATTTTTAGTTTGTTGAGAAATATTTATACTGTTTTCCTTAGTGGCTGTACTAGTTTAAATTCCCAATGCAGTTTATAAGAGTTCCTTTTTCTCTGCAATCTTGCCAACATCTACTGTTGTTGTTATTGTTGTCGTCGTCATCCTTTTAATAATAGCCATACTAGCCGGGTTTAGTGGCTCAGCCTGTAATCCCGCGCCTTTGGGAGGCTGAGGTGAGTGGATTGCCTGAGCCCACCTGGGCAGGCGAGACCTCATTTCTACAATAAATCAAAGAATGAGTCGGGCGTGGTAGCGCGCGCCTATAATTCCGGCTACTCGGAAGGCGGAGGCGGAAGGATCGCCGGAGCCCAGCAGGTCGAGGCTGCGGCGGCCGGGAGCGGCCTCTGCACTCCAGTCTGGGCGACCGAGTGAGACTCCAACTCAAAGTAATAATAATAATAATAATAATAATAATAGCCATACTGATTGGGGTAAGATTATATCTCATTATGATACCGATCTGCGTTTCTCTAATGATAGTGATGTTGAGCATTTTTTCATATACCTGTTCGTTATGTGTATGTTTTCTTCTGAGAAATGTCTATTCATGTTCTTTGTCCACGTTTTATAAAATTATTTGTTGTTGCTGTTGTTATTCAGTTGTTTGAGTTACTTGTACATCCTGTATATTAGTCCCCTGTCAGCAGAATCATCTGCAAATACTTTCACTCATTTCACAGTTTGTCTGTTTATTCTGTTGATTATTTTGCTATATAGAAGCTGTTCAGTTTAATTCCCATTTGTCTATTGTTGCTTGTGCTTTTAAGGTTTTCGTTATAAATTCTTTGCATAGACTAATGTCCATGAGTGTTCCCTATTTTTTTCTTAGTATTTTACCCATTTGACATCTTAAGCTTAAGGTTTTAAACCATTTTGAGGGGATTTTTTTATATGGTGAGAGCTAGGGGTCCGGTTTCATTCTTTTGCCTGTGGCTGTTCAATTTTACCAGCAACGTAAAGTGAAGAAAGTGCCACCTCCCTAATGTAAGTTCTTATTAACATTGTCTAAGATCAGTTTTCTGTAAATATGTGGCTTTATTTTGGAGTTTCTCTTCTGTTCCATTGGTATATGTGTCTTTTCTCACACCAGTATCATACTGGTTGGGGTACTATAGTCTTATATTTTCAAGTCAGATCATTGTGATGCCTCCAACCTTCCCATCCCTGAGATTTCTTTGTCTATTCAGAATTCTTTTTTGTTCCGTGTGAATTTTAGAATTGTTTTTTCTGCTTCTGTGAAGAATGACATTGGTGATTTGATAGAAATTGCATTGAATCTGTAGATTGCTTTGGGCAGTATGGTCATCTTTAAAAATGTTGATTCTTCCCATTCATGAGCATGGGATTTTTTTTTGTTTGTGTTATCTTCAATGTATTTTTATCAGTGATGTATAGTTTTTCTTGTAAAGAATTTTAACATTCTTTGTGAAAAAATTTCTCTCTAGAGTTGTTTTAGTAGCTATTGTAAATGAGACTGCCTTCTAGATTTCTTTATTAGCTAGAACATTATTGATGTATAAAAACAGTACTAATTTTGTACTTTGATTTTATGTCCTGCAACTGTACTGAATGCATATACTAAATATAAAATTTTTTGTGGAATTTTTAGTTTTTTCAAAAGATTATATCATCAGCAAAGAGGGACAATTTGATTTTCTTTCTTCCATATTGGATACCATTGCAGGTTGCTCTAGCTAGGACTTCCAGTACTATGTTGAATAGGAGTGGTGAAAGTGGGCATTCTTATCTTCAGTTCTTACAGGAAAGACTTTCAACTTTTCTTCATTTTGTATTATATTAGCTGTGGGTTTGTCATACATATAAATATGTATGTATGTAAGGAAAAAAACTTTTATTATTCTAAAGTATGTTCCTTTCTATGCTTAGTCGAGAGTTTGTATCATAGGAGATGTTGAATTTTATCAAAAACTTTTTCTGTGTCTATGGAGATGATCATTATGTTGATATATCACATGTATTGATTTTCCTGTGTTGAACCATCCTTACATTCTTGGTATAGATACCTCTTCATTGTACTGTATTACTTTTTGATGATCTGTTGGACTGTGCTAGCATTGTGGTACAAATTTTTGCATTTATGGTCATGAAGAACATTAGTCTGTAGTTTTCTAATTTTTTTTGTAGTTATGTCATTGTCTGGTTTTCATATCAGGATAATGCTGGCCTCATATAATGAGTCAGAGATAATTATCTCTTCTTTGAGTTTTTGGAATCATTTCTGGAGTATTAGTATTAGTTCTTTGTATGTTTGGTAGAATTCAGCTGTGAATCCATTTGGTCCTGGGCTTTTCTTTGTTGGGATATTTTTTATTACTAATTAAATCTTGCTGCTAATTATTGGTCTGTTCGGGTTTTCTATGTATTCCTGATTCTGTTTTGGCTAGTTATATATTCCAAGAAATTCAACCAGCTCTTCCAGGTTTCTCAGTTTGTCAGCATATTGTTATTTATAAAAATCTCCGATGATTTTTCATTATTTCTGTGATGCGAATTGTAGTCACCCTTTTAATTTTTGATTCTGTTCATTTTGATCTTCTCTCTCCTTGTTCTTTCTAGCTAGCAGTTTGCCATTTTTCTAATATTTTTAAAGAAATAATTTTTTATTTTCTTGCTCCTTTGTATTTCTTTTAGTCTGTTTTATTTAGATTTGCTCTGATATTTATTTTATACATTTTTAAATTTATGTATTTTTTCTCTTTTCTTTTTAGTCTCAGTTTTGTTTAGTTGTTCTGATATATTATTTCCTTTCATATGCTTACTTAGGGTTTTAGTTCTCACTTTTCAAGTTCCATGGGGATATTTTTCTTTATTGTTCTTGACTTATAGTTTGTTGTATGTTTTACTGCTAGATTGTTAGTTTATAATCTTTTAACTCCTTTGGTTCAGTGTTTATTGCTACAAATTTTTCTCTAAGCATTGCTTTTGCTGTATCCCAATATTTCTATTTTTGTTTGTTTCAAAGAATTTTTTGATTTCCTTATTAACTTCTTCATTACTCTTTGGTCATTCAGGAGTGTGTTATTTAATTTCCGTGTATTTGTATAATTTCCAAAGTCCCTCTTGTTATTGATTTATAGTTTTATCCCATTGTGGTCTGAGAATATACTTGACAAGATTTTAATTTTTAAAGCTGTGTTGAAACTTGTTTTGTGGCCTACCATCTGATGTATCCTGTGCTAACAACAACAACAACAACAACAAATTCATACACCCCAGTTGTTGGATAGAATGTTTTGTAAATATCTGTTAGGTCAATTGGTCTAAAGTCCAGTTTTAATTCAATGCTTGTCGGTTGATTTTCTGTCTAGATAATCTGGTTGATGCTGAGAGGGTATTGAAGTTCTCTACTATTATTTTATTGCAGTGTCTCTCTTTAGATCTAGTAATAGTTGCATTATGAATCTATGTGCTTTAATATTGGGTGCATATATATTAGGAATTGTTATACTCTTTTGCTGGACTGATCTCTTTATCATTATATAATGAAATTTTTCTTTATTGTTCTCGACTTAAAGTCTGTTTCATGTGATATAAATACATTTTTATTTTCAAGAAAAAATTGTGTTAGTTTAAAATAATTGACAAAATAATCCATAAAATTAGGTGCTGGTGGTTTCACATCCATATCATAAATGTAAACATTTGATTTTTGACATTCTTCTGACTGAATAATTGCAATTATAAATGATAAATCATTCAAAAAGTTTTACTTTTTATAATAAATGACTACTTTTGAAGCTAGATAGTAAATTCATTTTTTAAAAAAACTATAAAAATAAATTTTTCTTCGACCTTGATGATCTGACTATAAATTATTAAAAGTGTGAAAAAGTTTGTCTTAGATTATAACACAATTCAAGCTAGTTAAAATACATTTTTTTACTTCTAATCAAAGATACTATTATCATTGGAGGAATACACTCAATAGCAGTAATTTTTAAAACTACAATAAAGCCTCAATTTATTAATTTCTTGGTATAAGCAATGCAAAAACCAAGATTTTTTCCAATTAAAGTTATGTCTAAATAGAAAAATATGGATTTATATTATGATCAGGAGGTTTTCTACTGACTTGAATTTCATTTACAACTGAATGATAAAATACTTTATGCAAGAGAAATGACTGTGTTTACAAAATGTGAGCAAAAAGTAAACTAGACTAGCATTTTTTTAAAAATCAAAAAGCAAATATTGGGCAACCCCCTCATGTCTCCTCTCACTGTGGGAGCTTTTCTGTCCTCTTAATAAATGTCGCTTAAAAAAAAAGCAAATATTTCCTCTTAATACTTTTTGGAAGAGTGATTCTTGATCGAAAAATCATTTTTCTGAAAACTATAGATTATGACAAATTGTGATAAAACAATCAAAAATTACTTTTAAAAGTCTAATTGTTCTTTGTCTATAGATAATTACAAACAATTAAATCCAATGATTACAATTACTTTTATAATGTTTATTCGGACCACCACATCTAAAAAATGTGCAATTTTTTGGCATATTTTTCTTTTTCAGGATTTTTTGAAATATTGTCCAACTCTTTGAAAAATCTGTATAATAAAAGCCCTATCATTTCAGTCCATCTGGCCATAATTTTCTTTTTGTTGTTGTTTTTTTATTATAAAGATGTGGGGTACAATTCAGAGTTAGGTATACAAACATTGATTATGCAGGTACCCTTGTTGATGAGGTATGCCCCTCCCTCCCCTAGCAGTATTTTATTTGTACTTCCTTTACCAGAAATCTTTATTTCTTCATGTGAATTTAAGTTATTGTCTAGTATCTTTTTATTTCACTCTAAGGATTCCTTTTAATATTTCTTATAGGGCAACTCTGTTAGCAAAAATTTCATTTTTGTTTATATGGAAAAGTCATAATTTATCTATCATTTTTTAAGGATTACTTTGCTAGATATAGAATTATTGGTTAATATCCTTTTTATTTCAACCTTTGTGTATATCAATTCATGGCCTTCCAATGTTTATGTTTTCTTGTAAAATCAATAGTTAATCTTATTGAAAATCTTTTATATTTAATGAGTTGTTTTTCTATTATTTCTTTCACAATTCTCTTTTATCTTAGTCTTTCAATAATGTGATTATAGTGAGTCTTGATAGGATTTCTCTGAGTTTATCTTATTTGAAGTTTATTGAGCTTCATAATTGTTTAGATTAAGGTTTTTCACCAACATTTGGAAGTTTTTAGCCATTATTTCTCTACTTAAAAAAAAATCTCTGTCTTCTCCTTTTGTAATTCTGCTTATGCATATATTGGCATGCTTTAAGTTTCCACAAATCTCAGATACTGTTCTCTTTTTTTGCCATTTTTTCTTTCTGTTACACAGACTCAATCTCAATTGACCTATCTTCAAGTTTACTGATTGTTCTGACAATCAGATGTTTTACCGACTTGTCAGTGAATTTTTTATTTCATTTGTTGAACATTTTCACTCTAGGATTTTTATTTATTTATTTGTCTTACAGATTTTATTTCTTCATTGTTACTCTCTATTTGGTAATACATTATTATCAGGCTTTCTTTTAGCTCTTAAAGCATGGTTTTCTTGAGTTTTTTTTAACATTTATTTTTATTTTATTTATTTATTTTTAAATTTTAACATATTTTTCATTTTAAAATTGTAAGGGACAGTTAAGGGTTAGGTATACAAATATGCATTGTGAAGGGACCCTTGTTGATGAGTGTGCCCCCGCCGTCCCCAGACAGGTATTGACTACCGTTAATCCCACCTCCCTTCCCCTCCCTGTCCCCACCCCATGGTTTCCCGCAACTGTCAATCCTTTTCTTACAGTATTACGATAGTTGTGTTTATAATAGTTAATATAAAACTGTTGTCAGTCAGTTTCACATTGATTCTTCTCTACAGACTGTTTCTTTTTCTTTTTCTTTGTCTTTTTTTGGACTTAAGAGTCTCTGTCAACCAGGCTGGAGTTCAGTGGCATGCTCACAGCCACTGCAGCCTCAACCTGCTGCTGGGTTCAGGTGATCCTTCCATCTCAGCCTTCCAAGTAGCTGGAACTACAGGTACACGCTACCACACCCAGCTTACTTTTTGACTTATAGTAGAGACGAGGTCTCACCAAGTTGCCCAGGCTGGTCTTGAACCCCTGGGCTCCGGCAATCCTCTTGCCTCAGTCTCCCAAAGTGCTGGGATTGTAGGCTGAGTCACCATGCCTGGCCCAGACTGTTTCTATTAACATTTTGTTTTTTATTTTTATTTATTTTTTTTGAGTTGGAGTCTCACTCGGTCTCCCAGACTGGAGTGCAGTGGCCGCTCCCGGCCACCGCAGCCTCGACCTGCTGGGCTCCGGCGATCCTTCCGCCTCAGTCTTCCGAGTAGCCGGAATTACAGGCTCGCGCTACCACACCCGGCTGATTTTTTGGTTTATTGTAGAGATGAGGTCTCGCTGCCCAGGCGGGTCTCGAACCCGCGAGCTCAGGCAATCCACTCACCTCAGCCTCCCAAAGGCGCGGGATTACAGGCTGAGCCACCGAGATCGGCTTTATTAACATCTTAAACAATAATGTATGTAAACTCTGAACTTAAGACATCCTCCCTCCAGGTTTGTTATTATTGTTTGTTCTTGCTGCTGTTTATTTGTTTAGTGACCTTTCTGAACTATTTATATTCTGCCTATATTCTTTTCTGCATAGGATCACTGAAGTTTTTACTCATTTAAGTTAGAAATCAGCTAGTAATGAAACAGAGATCTTCTTAAATCCCTTGAACTAATAAGTCTCTCGTTCTTTGTTAAAGTGCTCTGTGTTTATATGCTCTTCAATTTTCCAATACTTTATTACTCTGCCTTAACTTTTACTTTATGTTTGCACCAAGACTTAACATGAGACAGAGTTAAAAATGAAGACCTTCTTATGTCTTTTCTGGGCACACCCATATCCCTGTATAAGCATGTGGCCTTCTACATTCTTAAAAATATTTTTGAACATTCAAACCCCTTTGGGAATCTTATTCCCCAAATTTTCCTTTTCAATTTTTTGGGCAGCTTGAACTTGTATCGCCACCTTAGGCAGCGGCAATATTAAATGATAGATGGTGATTGTTTGCAACAAAAACACTAGAGATATGGCTTTAATCACTTAGTGAACTCTGATTTAGATCAAATAAAGATAAACATTGTGAGTGAGGCTTTTCCAAGGAGCTGGAAGACAAATCAAATAATGACAATTCTCTGAAGATGATTTTGTTGAGCAGTATATAACTATCAACTCAAACAAATAGGAAAAAAATTCCTGAGTTCTGAAGCAGCCACGGAAATGTGGACATACACACCTTCTGCAAATACCCAATGTGAAAATAAATTCAGCCCATGGATACACATTATTGTTGTTTTTTGGGGATTTTTAGTATAAGTATGGCCCAAAGGTTGCATGACATACCTATACTAAAATATATTTCACTATTTATTTGAAACTCAAATTTAACTGAGCATTCTGTTTAGCTTTTGCTTGTTTGATTTTTCTAAATCTAACAACCCTATTCAATATGCAGTACATTCAACTTAATTGAAGTTCTTATCAAATTTTCCCTAGAATCTATGTTTTATGACCTTAAGGGCATTGTCAGCTGTGTTGGCATTATTATGTTTTTTGGGGATTAATGTTACAGTTGCAAATAAACAAAGATAGAGAGGAAACTTTTAAAAAGCATAGAAAGAAAGAACTTCAGTGACTAAAAATGCCACCAAAGTTTTCAAAGGAAGAGACAATGCTAAAGCACTACATAAATTAATTATATCCAAACGGTACAGAATGTTTCAATGTAATTTAACTTGAATTGCTTACATTTCTATGATTTAACAAAATACTTGAATTTTGAGATAAAGTTAGACAAGATTACAATTGTGTACAGTATTTTATTTTTCCCTCACTATTTGACTTACTAGATAAAATACAAGATACCCAGTTAAATTTGAATGTCAGGTAAACAACAACTAATTTTTTAGTATAAGTATGGCCCAAATGTTGCATAAGAGATACTTATACTAAAATATATTTCACTATTTATTTGAAACTCAAATTTAACTGAGCATTCTGTTTAGCTTTTGCTTGTCTGATTTTTCTAAATCTGGCAACCCTATTCAATATGCAGTACATTCAACTTAATTGAAGTTCTTATCAAATTTTCCCTAGAATCTATGTTTTCAAACTTTCTCCCCTAATCAAGATTCCCCATTTCCAACTGCACAGAATAATATGCTGCTCTCCAAAGTCAAAGGATAATGTTAATGCATGACATCCTTTGAAACAATGTAGCTTCAACCTGTCTTTACTGTTTTAACTACCTCTTCTTCAAAACACAAAAATAAACACATTTATTTTTTTCTTCTGGCACTCTGTGTTCTAAACACAATTCAGTATTTTGGCTGTGTTTCTTCTACTTCTAACATGTTTTTCTTTCTTCATTCTCCCCTCTTCTACCTATTAAACATCTACTCACGTATCAAATCCAAGTTTAAATACAGCCACCTTTCAGTAAGTTTCCACTCCTTTAGACAGACTTAGGTAGTCACTCCTCTATGGAATTGTGCCCCATGTATCTGTGTATCTATACCTACTGCAGTACTTATGCTATATTGACTATAGGAGTATACATCCATATATACAGTGAAACTCCACAATAATAAGAAATTGGATGCTACTTGTTAGGCGATTAGCTCCTTTACTTGTTCCCCACTCTTAATAGTGGGATAGAAGGTGAACTAACATTTCATCTTGGCTTGGGAGAAAGAACAGGATTTTTGGAAGTGGTACAACAGATAATTCCACTTTGGGAAGCATTTTCTGAAAGTAGACACTGGATCTCCACATCCAGTCACTTGTGCTCTTTGATTCAAACCAACTCTTGTTTGTGAATAGAATGGGCTCCTAACTCAAGGTAACTGAGAGTTTCCTGAATCACTGACAGTACCCAGGAAAACTATAACACCATAATTTTCTCTTTCGTTATCAATCTGGAGAAAATATATACTAGTAGTTTATGTACACTGACAATTTCTGATGGAAAAATACAGGTTAGAATATAAAAAAGGCTAGCTTTGTGCAGCCTTGCTTCCAGTAACCTTGCAATAATGTGATCTTATTTTTTATAAGATTTGGTTTTGGAGCGAACCCACTTATCAAGCTAAGGTGAGTTATTATTTGTAATTTTCTTCCCAAATGCTTTTTTTATTGAACGATGAGTTCCATAAACACAGTGATTATGGTTTATTAGTCTCTGTAATTTCAGAGTCCAACAAAATGCTAGACTCAGGGTAATTTGTAAAATAATACAGGCATTGCTTGAGTAAATAAATGAAATGCAGTGTATCATCTCCTTTATCAAAAGTGGGAAATATTTAAATCTGGTGTTAGTATGATTACCCATATTCATGTAGCTTGCCCAAACCTGCCATTTCTATCATTAATAATTTTCATCATCATGAAAAAATATTTATGACATTCATTATGCTATTAATAAACAGTCTTGTTCAGGTCTTAATGTTGTTGTATACTTAAAAAATCATACTGAAAGTATGTATTCATAGTTAAGTCACTAAAGATACCAATTAATTATACCTTCATCAGGTTTTTCAAATCTTAACCAAGAATTACTAAGGTGTAAACTAGAGTTGACTTGTATTACACACAGGCTGCATTGTTTGTCCTGAAGAGTTTTTAAATAATAATTTCAAAAATAATTTTCAATATAAACACCACCTTTATACTTTCTGTTCAGAGATGAAGGTATGCACATATATTCAAATGTGAAACTTATCCCAAAGAAACTTGTGTTCTTGCTCTTAGTTTACAAAAGTTAACCATAATTTCAGTGTAATTATACATCTCAGAGTTTTTGTCATAGACTTAATTTTATAGATTTAAATATTTGTATTGACTAATAGTTATATCTTTACTAAATGTTCAATGAAACCATATTACACATCTAAATATAGATTAATCTGTACACTTTTTAAAAGAGTTTTATGTTAATATATTCAATATAAAAGTCTATCATATCATGTTGGTTCATTTGTTTTGATTCAGAAGTATGGTAGCCAACAGAGTTGAGCCTATCCCATGTTAGCCATAAATCCACACATTATTTCATATCAGTAGATGTCTTTGCCTTAGAGTTTCTTTTACTCCTTAGGCCTCATCCTAATTTATTTTATTCTTTTAGTTTCTTCTCCTTGTTGGACTAGTCCATCATCTAGAAGCTGTAAAAAAATGCAAGAAAAATTCGGAAACAAAAAGAAAGAAAAAAGTGCTGTTTAGCTGTATTGAATTGCTCTTGAGAACAATGTTTTTTATTATATAAAAATGACAGATTATAACCAGAATGGAGGTCCTTTCTCATCAGAATGAATATAATGAGAATGATAAATGGATTCAAATAAAACCTATTCAAAACACACTAAGATTCCTGTCTTCTCCTTTGATGCTCTATATAGCCCTCTTTCATGATGTCTTTATCTCTTTTGAAACTTAAAAAAAAAAAACGCTTAAAGTCTACAGAACCTGTCACAAACGCTTTATTTATGTATACTGAAATCTCTCCAATTTAGGATACATTTTCTCGTCATGACATTGTTCAGTGAGTACTTAATTTGTTTGCCATTGAGTATGGGGAAATCACTAAAAATGTGTGGTATAATGGAAAGAGTCAGCTAACTTGGATTCTGGTTTCAGTTCTGCGTTTGTTTCCTGTTTTGGCTGTAATAAACTAACACAGATTTAAGGACTTAATACAATACAACGTTTTTATCTTACAATTCTGTAGATTGCAAACCCGATACAGGTCTTACTGGGATAAATGTTAGCAATGTCAAAATGGCAGCAGAGTTTTGTTTCTTCTGTAGACTCTAGGAGAGTATCTTTTCCTTGCTTTGTCCAGCTTCTAGAGGATGCCCATTCCTTGTCTTGTGGGCAGTTCTCTTCCATCCTCCAAGTCAGCAATTTTGTGTTTCTCTGACCACTCATTCACAGTAAAAGGCCCTCAGAGCCTACCCTCTGCTGAGAAAGGTTCTTATAAGGACTTACGTAATTAGACTGAGCCCTCACAGATTATCCAGGATTATGTTTGCTTCTCAAGGTTCTTAGCCTTAATCACACCTGCAAAGTCTCTTTTTCCATGTATAGTAACATGCTCCCAGGTTGCAGGAATTAGACATGAACATTTATTGGGGGGGGTCATTATTTTGCCTACTACAAGTTTCATCATTACTAGTTTATGACCTTAGTAAATAATTTTTTTTTTTTTTTGAGTCGAAGTCTCACTCAGTCACCCAGACTAGACTGCAGTGGCACACTCACCACCACCACCACAGCCTCGAACTGCTGGGCCCCCTTCACCTCAGTCTTCCAAATAGCTGGGACTACAGGTGTGCACCACCACGCCCAGTTAATTTATTAATTTATTGTAGAGATGAGGTCTCGTCAAGTTGTCCAGAACGGGCAGTCTCTAGAAACTGGACAAAGCAAGGAAATAGATTCAAAGCAAGGAAATAGATTCCATGGACTCAGACAATCCTCTCACCTCGGTCTCTCAAAGTGCCGGGATTATAGGCTGTGAACCACTACATCCAGTCTGCTTAGTAAATCATTAATTGCTTTAACTCTTAGTTTTCTCTTCAGCAAAATGGTGCTAATTCATCACTCTTCTGATTGTGGTGGGCTTCATTCCTTTTATTCTTTTGTTTTCCTGAGGCTTGTCATAGGATCTAGATATGTTAATGAGTGTGAAGCTTTTTGCATCTTAGAAATCAGGTCATATTAGCCTCAGATTTGTGTAGCAATTTTCTAACTTATTCACTAATTCATGCACTCAGCAAAGATTTATTGAATGCTTATTATGAGTCCAATGCTATTCTAAATTTTCCTGATTCAATGATGAACAGACAGCGTACTTACTGTCATGAAGATTTAATGGAAAGATAGACAGGTTATGAAATTGAGAGTATTGGGCGGTTGCTCTAGAATGAGGACTATGCTGAGGAGGTAAGGTAACATTCAGTTTCCCGGAATGACCAGGAGATTAGAAACGGATTTAGCTCAGGCTTGCATTATAGTCTAGACAGAGAGAAAGGATCTAAGATGGATTTGAGTGAGGTATGTTCCAGGAACAGCTGGAAGGCCGTGTAATTGAGCATCATAAGCAAGAAAGGATATGAAAGGAGGTGAAGTTGGAGATACAGGCTGGTAATGCAGTAGTTGGAGGTAGAGACAAGTAATTAAGATGGTGGGGATTAGAATATATGTTCATGATGACAAAATCCATGTAAGGTTCTTATTTTATATTTCATTGGTCTTAAAAGATAGCTGACAAATATAACTTGCCTGAAGAGAAATTTACTAGTCAGTACAGTTTTTTTTTAATCTAGGTAACAAAATAATACAATATTAAATTATTTTGTAAAAAATTTGGAGATAACAAAGCAAACTGAAATGTATACACAGAGAGGAAAGACAATGTAAGGATACAGCAAGAAGGTACCATCTGCAAGCCTAGGAGAAAAACCTCAGAAGAAACCAGACAAGCATATACCTTAATCTTGGACTTCTAGACTATAGAAATGTGAGAAATAAATTTCCAATGTTTAAGCCAAACACTCCATGATAATTTGTTATGGCAGCTCTGACAAACTAGTACATCTACTCTCCAAGCTTCCACCCCAAAGTGACACATGTCATCTGAGTTTGTATTTCATTGATCAGAGCAAATTGTATGACCAAGACTGACTCAAGGCAACAGGGAAGTACAATTCTTCCTCTGAGTGAAGAAGCATATACTGATAGAAAGTAACAAAATCGATCACCTTTTCATATTCCTTTAGTGCTAAACATCAAAGCCTAATCCAGTTATTTGCTTTAACAAACTGTAAAGAGTCTCATCTATTTGTACTTCAGAAATTAAGAAATGTTCTGGGATATATGCCCCCACAGAAATGCTGATTCTTTTGCATGCAAACATTAATTTCATTAAGAATTGCCTGGAAGCTCTCCAGAATGGCCACACCTGGTCACTTTTTCACAGAAATGAGATTTTCTTTTTCCCATTCTCTACAGCCTTTGGTGTAATCATCTTTTCCCCACAACTAGTCAGTATAAAGATGTTTTACATTATTTTACTTCCCAGATATCTATTTTTTTTTTTTTTGAATTGGAGTCTCACTCTGTCACCCAGGCTGGAGTGCAGTAGCACACTCACGGCCACCCCAGTGTTGACCAGCTGGGCTCCTGCGATCCTTCCACCTCAGCCTTCCAAGTAGTCAGGACTACAGGCGCACGCTACCACGACTGGCTAATTGTTTGATTTATTGTAGAGATGAGGTCTCGCCAAGTAGCCCAGGCTGGTCTCAAACCTGAGGGCTCATGCAATCTCCTCACCTCTGATCTCCCAAAGTGCTGAGATTACAGGTTTGAGCCACCATGCCCCGCCCCCAGCCATCTAATTTTTAATGAGGTTGAACATTCCTGCATATATATATTAAGCATTTAATAATCTTTTTATATCCTCTGTATCCATGTTTCCTGTCTTCCTTCCTTTCCTTCCTTCTTTCCTTCCTTCCTTCCTTCCTTCCTTCCTTCCTTCCTTCCTTCCTTCCTTCTTTCTTTCTTTCCTTCCTTCCTTCCTTCCTTCCTTCCTTCTTTCTTTATTTCTTTCTTTCCTTCTTTCTTTCTTTCTTTCTTTCTTTTTTTCAAATTGGAATCTCACTCTGACACCCATACTGGAGGGCAATGGTAACCTCACAGCCACCGCAGCCTCGACCTGTTGGGCTCAGGTAATCCTTCCAACTCAGCCTTCCAAGTAGCTGGAACTACAGGTGTGCACCACCACACCCGGCGAATTTTTTTATTTATTGTAGAGATGAGGTCTTACCAAGTTGCCCAGGCCATTCTCGAACCCCTGGACTCAGGCAATCCTCTTGCCTCCGCCTCCCAAAATGCTGGAATTACAGACAAGAGCCACCGTGCTTGGAGAGTGTATTCATGTTTCTATTGGGTTTCCTGCATTGATCTTCTAACTTGCAGGAGTTAATTTTGTAGACTCTTGTTATAATTCATCTCTTAAATTTCCAAATATCTTTTACTAATTGTCGCCCATGCATTAACTTTGATCACAGTGTCATTCCCTAAATATAAATTTACATATTAAAAATAATTTTTCCTTCTGTTTTTTCTCATGACTTCAAGCTAGTGTTTTTGGAGTCATGTTTAAGAAAAATTTCCATCCAAGATTTTTTTCACATATAGTTTCTGACTATATATTCTATTGGCTTTATAGTATTACTTTTCACATTTGGGACTTCAGTACATTGAGATTGTTTTTATACAAGATGTGAGGAAAAATATTAACTCTATTTTTTTTCTACATAGAAACTAAATGTCTCTCACACCAAACATTATATAATTCACTCATTCTTTACCAATTACAATGCCATTGTTATTATATACCAAGTTCTTATGTATGCGTGTATCTGTTTCTGGACACTCTTTTCTGTCCTCTGAATGCTTTGTCTTTTTAACTGATATAATGCTTCATTAATTATGATGACTACTATATTTTGAGTTTGAAAGATGGTTTAAAGCTGAGCTATCTTTGAACACTCATTGGATATGTATTATTTATTTTAGGTTACTTAGTCTGGGCTTAAAGTGTTTTGTTTAGCATATTTGCATATATTTTTGTGAGTAAATTTCTTCTTTTATTTTCTCACATATTTCTTATTCAATTTTAGAATCAAGAATGTATCAGTCTCATAAAATGTATTGGGTAATTTTCCTATTTTTAGAATAACTTGTATGAGAAAAATATTACTTCCCTTATAATATCTAAACATGAACATTTTTCTGGAGAAAGATAGTATAATTTCATTTTCCTTATTCAATTTCTATTTGTGTCAATTATTTTATTATTATTATTATTATTATTTTGAGTTGGAGTCTCACTCTGTCGCCCAGCCTCGACCAGCTGGGTTCCAGTAATCCTTTCACCTCAGCCTTCCAAGTAGCTGGAACTACAGGCGCGCGCTACCACACCCGGCTAATTTTTTGATTTATTGTGGAGATGAGGTCTAGCTATTTTATTATTAATTATTGATTTCACCTTTCAAATGTATTGACTAATACTTCACAATGTTTTATAGTGATCAAGCTCCCAGTTATCTCCTCCTTTGTTGTTCTGCATTTTTTAATTAAAACAATTTTCATCTTCTCTTTCTTTTTTCCCATCAGTCTTTCCAAAGGTTTATCAATATTGTTAGACTTCAAAGGACCATGTTTTGATTTTATGAATTTTATTTTTTGCTCCCTGTTTAATTGATTACTGCCCCCAACTTTAGTATTTCTTCCCTTATTATTTATTTTATTTTATTTTTACTGAGTACTGCTCTGGATTCATACCACAAATTTTCACATGTGGTGTTTTTACTGTCATTTTAAGTATTCATCATTTTATCCTTATAATTTCCTCTTTAATCGAGTGATATTTTCTTAGAATTTTGTTTAAGTTTCAAGTCATCTGGAATTTTAAGCTATTAGGATACTGATTTATCATTTTAATACATTTTCACCAGAGAACATAGTCTATCTGATACTACTTATTTGGAATGTATTTAAGTTTCCTTTGTGGTCTAGTCATAATGTATACAGTAACACTCTTTCTAAGTTGTTTCTTCAGAGATGACTCACTCCCAGTTGCTAGGAGCATTGCTGATTGCTTCCAGCTTGTCTCTCACTGGAAATCACCCTTAGATGAAAGGAAATGTCTTTTTCAAGGCTACTGCACTTGTCCATGAAGCCTGTAGCCAATGACTACAAGCAGTGACAAACAGAGTTCCCACCTCTCTCTGAAAAATCTCAGAAGAGTTCTCATTAGGTTTGGTTGAGCTTCCCTTGCAAACTTAATGTGAGTCAGTTTTGCCCTCTGCCTAAAATTAGTGTTCTCACACATGTACAGGTGTGTCTCCCAAAAGTACTTCCCAATAAATAGTCTACGTATGACTCCACCTCGAATTCAGTCTCTAGGGAAACCAATCTAAGACATTAGTATAATTTTAATATTCATGGTTGGAGCATATGTGTATTCTATGTTTGTTGATGTAAAATTTTATAAACATCTTTTATATCACGCTAATTAATTTTTACTTATTTTGTTGCCTTGATCTATGATTTTCCAAGAGGAGATGTTAAAGTCTTTTATCGAAGACTTTAAGCTTTAAGGTTTGACCGCCTCCCCTACCTTGGGGAAGTGAATCACCACTTTCTTTCTTTCTCTAATTTACTTTCTAATGTAAAAATAAAATAAAATTGTTATTTTACCTATTTTTACCAATTATTTTCTAGAAGTAATTTTGAGTAATTTGAGACTATGTTGTTAACTGCATATGTATTCAGGAATTTTCGCTAGTCTTGATCATTTTCATTATGTAGTAATTTTCATTGATGTTTGGCTCTTTTTTTTTTTTTTTTTGCCTGAGTTTTGTTTCATCTAATCTTACGATTTTACTGAACATTCATTTAGTTGTTATTTGCCTACAACATCTTTGTACATCTTTTCGTTTTCACGCATTCTATGTACTGCAGCTCTAAATGTGAGAGAAGATTACTAGATAACAAAGAGTTAAAACAGTTAAAATAAAGTGATTTTCCCTATGAGGGGAAAGAATGATCCAGTGTGGAAGAGGACCAGAGATGGCTGTCTCTTTTCTTTCTAACAGGCATGTAAACAACTTGGCCCCATATTGCCCTGGGTGGATCGTTTCTTACTCTGCTGCTCAAATGAAGCAGGAAAGACAGAGTCTTACTACCAAAAGATTATAGGGAAAAGCTGGGGATGAGTAGCCAACAGCAATGAACACAGGCCAAACTGGACACTATTGAGAGTAAATATTAATCTTATATTTAATAATGCGACAATTGGCATAAATTAGATTTGACTTTAGCAAATTGATATGTATGGTCATTCTAATTCTCTCTGTATCTCTCACATTCATTCTATGAGCTAGGTAATTGGAACAATGTTTTTGAGGAAGAAATCCAAAGAGATAGAACAAAAGAAAAAGCCCAAAATTCTCTTAACAATTTTAGAGACATTTCTCACTTTAAAAAATAAAAAACCCAAGTATACAAACTAAATGTAATGAAGGAAAAATAAATAAAATATAGTTTATATCTAGCCATATCCCAGCAATATCTCTCTGAATTACATGAACAAAGAAAAAATATTTTAAGTATCTATGCAGGAAAAAAACCGTTAATCTGCAAAGAAAAAAAAAAAAAAACCTAGTAACTTCAGACCCCAATTTAATGTCAAAAAACAATGAAATAATTTATAAGGAATTTAAGAAGTGAAATGATAAGACCTTTAGAAGCCACAGTCAACCAAGTAATCTCTTAAATATTAATAACAAAAATACATAAATGTACAAGGGCTAAGAATTTGTATCATCTTAGATAGCCAAAAAGAAAGCCCAAATAGGAAAGTATCAGTGAGAAATTCTTAGAATTAAGACAGCCTGGAAAACGTTCCCATGGGATTCTAAAGAAACATAACATTCAAGGCATCTGAAGAATGCTGCTACCAGTGAGTAACAAATTAGATTAAACCCAAATCAACATTGAACCTTCAAGAAAGTGGATGGATCTAGAATTTCTTTAACAATGACATCAAAATTAATAAAATAAATAATAAATAGTCAAATAAACAATATCATTATCAATTAATAGCCAATTAAATAACAGTAATGCTGTAAAACCACACAAAAAAGTTTCCATAAATGCAATTTTTCAGATAGATTTAGCAGCAAATTCAAAAGTCATATGATTTCAGTTTCTTTATTACAGAATGTAGGTTGTTCTAATTTGATGGGCATTGCATTGAATCTGTAGATTGCCTTGGGGAGTATCGGCATCTTGACAATACTGATTCTTCAAATCCATGAGCATGAAATTTTTTGTTCCATTTGTTTGTGTCATCTCTGATTTCTCTGAGCAGTGTTTTGGTTCTCTTTGTAAAGGTCTTTCACTTCTCTGGTTAGGTGGAAGCCAAGGTATTTCTTTTTCTTTTCTTTTCTTTCTTTCTTTCTTTTTCTTTTTTTGTAGCTATTGCAAATGGGATTATGCTATTTGATTCTCTACCTGCTCATTGCTGGTATATAGAAATGCAGCTGTCTTTTTCACATTGATTTTGTACTCCAAGACTTTATCAAAGTCAATTATCAGTGCCAGGAGGCTTTTGATAGACTCTTTAAGGATGTCAAGGTATAGCATCATATTGTCCACAAAGACATGTAGATAGCTTTCTCTTTTCCCCTTTGGTTACCCTTGATTCCCTTCTCCTGCCTGATTGCTCTGACTAGGACTTCCAGCACTATGTTTGACAGGAGGGATGAAAATAAGCATCCTTGTCTTGTTCCCATTCTTAGGGGTAATGTTTTCAACTTCCTCCCATTGAACAAAATGTTGGCTGTAGGTTTATCATAGATGGCTCTTACTGCTTTGAGGAATGTTCCTTCTATGCCTAGGTATTTGAAGGTTTTTTTAAATCAAGAAGGGATGCTGGGTTTTGTTGAATAGCTTTTTTCCATCCAATGATATAATCATGTGGTTCTCGGTTTTACATCTGCTGATGTACTGAATTACATTTATGATCTTGTGAATGTTGAACCAGTCCTGCATCCCAGGAATGAAGCCCTCTTGGTCATGGTGAATGATCCTTGAGATGTGTTTCTGGACCTTCCATACAATCCAGCAATTCTTCTTCTGGGAATATACCCAGAGGAACATAAATTTTTCCACACCCCCCAAAACAAACACCTGTGCGCGCATGTGTATTGCTGCACTATTCACAATAACAAAAGCATGGAACCAACTCCTACTCTCAACAAAAGTGGACTAGATAAAGAAAATGTGGTGTATAAACATGATGGAGTACTATGCAGTCATAAAGGAGAAGAAAATTGTGGACTCTACAGCAAATTGGAGTGGGAGACCATTATGCTTCATGATCTATCACAGAAACAAAGAATTAAATACTACATATTCTCACTCATAAATGGTACCTAAATATTATATTAGCATAAGGGAGGGATCAGCAGTTGCTGGGCTATGGGAGGGAGGGTGGAAGGGTGGCACATAACAACACAAAGGGTACCTGGTCTTATACCAGGGGGAGTACAGGCCATTTTCAGGCACAGACTTTACCTGCATGTAGTTAATTTTTACTTGTACCCAACTTCTCTGTAATAAAATAAATTTTAAAAAAATAAGCCACGTATTAACCTCGCACACATAAAGCAAGGTCCTCCAACACTTCTAGGAAAAAAAACAAAAAACAAAAACAAAAATCTACAAAGAAAATGACAGAATGTTGGTACAACCTTCCTTGAATGTTTAGATAAGATTAAATTTTTTCTCCATAATACTCTTCTATAGTTCAATGTTTTAATGAAAACATTAATTTGTAAACACAAAAAGTAAACTTGATTAAAAGAAGAACTAAACTCCCAAATCTAGACCTCCTAGAGTAATATAAAGTATGGTTATAAACTCAGGTCATTATTTCCCTCATTCCCATTTTACCCTCCCAAGCTATAATTCTAGGAATAATTTTTAGGTATTGAAAACAGCAAGACTATCTCTCCAGACAATAGATAGTGATTAGTTCAGTGGTTCCAAACCAGAAGTGATTTTGTCCCCGGTGGTATTTGGCAATACTTGGAGACATTTGGTTGTCACAACTGGGGAAGGGATTTGCTACTGGCATGTACTGGGTAGAGGCTGAAGAAGCTGCTGAACATACCACAATGCACAGGACTGCCCCCAACAACAAGGACTTATCCAGCTCAAAACGTCAATAATGCCAGGTTTGAGAAAACCTGATCAAATCAAATCACCTGATTTTATCTAACAGTGAGAATAAACTTAACACCATTAGCTACAGATTTTTAAATGGTTAAGGTGGTAAATTTTATATTATGTATATCTTACCACAATCAAGAAGAAAAAAAATATGGTCAAAGAGACTGCAACTCTTATCCAAAACTGCACAATTGTTATGGGACAAAGTGTTTAAGTAACAGTGATACAGTTAGTACATGGGAAGTTACAAGTGATTATATAAGAACTTTGGTTGTTTTTTTGTTCTAGAGGCAGGAAAACAACTGAGATGAGGCTCTGATTCCTTCAGATGGTCAATCTGCAGCTCTTCCTTAGGCAAAAGCCTAGGCAATTCTCACACATTGCAGATGGATTTTTTTCCGGCTGTACATATGTCAACTAGCTAATTGCATATGTCCCTGAAGTACATCAAAGTAGTTGTCCCACTTAAATTTATAAAGAATTCCCCCCAAAGTTGCAGATTTTTAAGTCTTTGCCAGATGTTGTTTAATAATATCATCACTCAGTCTTTGAGAAGACTGAATTCTATCTGCAGTCTGTCAGATCATCATCCCTAAAAGTTTATAGTTTCATTAATTTTCCTTATGTGAATGTAGACAAAACCAAAGCCTCAACCCCTATTTGTTCTTTATAAACATATTTTTGTCAGGCCATTAGACATAGGTAGATGAAACTGACTTGAAAACATTTTGGGTCAAGTTAGCATTTGAATTTTAGTTTTCATGTGTTAAAGTCAAAGAATAATAATATTTTTTCAATTAAAAGTAACAATTTTGCATTATGTGTTAATTCAGGGAGGCTGGAACAAACTGTAAAGAAGTGCCAATTTATGGTAATTCTGATGATAAAATCAACTAATATGTTCAAGGGGAAGGTTCTGTTATATTCAGGAAAATAATACTGAGCCCTAAATGTGAAGGTGAACAGGAGAAGTAGTCTAAAAGAGAGATATAATTTTTAAGAGCAGGACAAAGTTAAGTTTAGTTTTAAAATATAACTAGATTAGGAATTGTTTTGCTGCCTTTTGAGGGTGCTTTTTTATGCCATTGAGGGAAAAACAAATTTTCTTAAAGTAGCAGTACAGAGTTCAATAATTAGGATTCAACTGCAATTTCAACAAAAATTTTAAATGCCAGAATTTGAGAAGGAACCAGGGGTTTCTTTAACCCAAAACTCAAAATAACTGGCAATACATCTCAGACTCAACCAGGAGGAAGCAGAGTTTGCAATGAATGACCACAGACAGGGTTAGCGTAAGAGACAGATTCCCAAAGAGTGAGCACACAAGCACTTGATGTGTGCGAGTTACTTCAACTGCTTTGATTATTCTGGGTCAATATAAAGGCCACACTTGAGAGAGAGGATAAAAATAGTGGAATGGGAAGTTCTGGGTCGCTTCTAAGTCATAAAATTTAAGCAGTCTAGTTTTACATAAAAGGAATAATGAGGTTAGAAAGACGTAGTAGAAGGTGTGTGCATTTTAGAACAAAACAGAGCTGAGTTTCAATTCCAGTTCTTCCCCCAAGCAGTTTCTTACTCTTTTATGTTCATGGTTTTCATGAGTAATGGAGAAATGATACAAATCTCACCCAGTAATTGTGTAAAGTTATAATCCATCAAGCCAGAGTGGTATCACTGTTCACTAATTTATGAAGACATAAATTAGATACCTAATAGAGTGCCTGGCCCATGCATGATCTCAATAGGTACATTATTTTGTTATTGTTAAAACTTATTTTATCCTACCTCATGCTCAGGGTTCATGGGCTTTTCTTCCAATCGTAAATGCCCTGCCATGTAGACCTCAGTATGTTTCCTCAGCATTTCCCTAAATGAGATATGGATCACAGTGCTTTTTCCTGTATATTAGCAACCTTCGTTCTGCTTGATGTGTGCTCTAATTTCCCCTAGATGTCCAATTTATTGCTCTCCTTAGCTATGGCTTTAATCTATCCTCTGGGGCTCAGTATAGTCCCAAGAAAGTCTAAAGGTGATAACCATCCCAGTCTGATATAAACTAGAAGTAACTAAAGTAACCATATATTTCAGTGTCCCCAGAAAAATCCTCATGCATGTGTCTGCCTCCTGTCTAGTTAAGCATTTGTCCAGATTTTTCATCTTTTATGAACTATTATTGTTAATGAGTGTATTAAAGTGCATTGGAATGGGCTTGGTATACCTTTGCTTTGTGATCCCAGCTTCTGCCTGTAGTGTATGAGACAAACACGCAGTTAACAGAATACTCACTGTAATGGGAGAATAAATCTGAAATATGACCAGCAATGGCCTCTCTCTTTTAAAAAATCTTTTTAAGAAGCTCCATTTCAAGGACAGCATATAGGACAGTCATTTATAAAACAAAGTGACTTTAGATCCAGGCAGCTGGCAATCCTTAACTCTTCTGGTTTGAGGTAGTAGTGGATTATTATTTGATTCTGTTATTCCTGCCAACTACTGTGCTATGGCATGCAAAATACATCCACCAGACCACCAGTTAGTGGGATTAGTGAGAATCAAGAAATATTATAGTTGACTTATACGTGAAATATGTGTGGGATATATAGACTGAGAAATACTGCAATATGTGTGGGATGTATAGGCTGGGAAATCCTGACATAGACCAGATAGAGAGTAGTCAGAAGGCTCTAGTTTCAGGGGTTTTGTCACTTACTGTTTGGCATAAAGCTAGAACTATTTTGTTATTCACACTCATATTTATTTTATAATTAACCCTTTGTCAGCAATTGTTAAGAATAAAAAGTTGTTTGTAAAAAAAAACCCAATAATTTTTGTTTCTATTTTGATTTTTAGCATTAATTTGCACTTTTCTCATGAGTAATGGTATCAACCACTTTTTTCATATACTTTTTGTCCATTTACATAGCTTCTTTTTGGAGTATCTGTTCAGTTCACATCTGCTATGGAGTATGGAGATGGTGTCTTTTTCTTATTGAACTGTAGGGATTCTATATATTTTCAGGCTATGAGCCCTTTGTCAGAAACATACATCATGAATCATATTATGAATATTTTCCCTAAATCTCTAGTTTTCCTTTTCTCTCCTTTAATGTTGTTTTGTGATGAGCAACACTTTTTAAGTTGGTGTAATTCACTCTTTTTGTGTGCTTAATGCTATTAAATAAAATGTATAGCAAGTCATTGGTTTGGACCAAATTTCTGCACTAGGTCCAATATACCAAAACAAACCCAAATAAAATTACTTATGCTGAAGTTCCACACCACCAAGACAAAACTAAGTTTTTTATCTAGCCTTCCAAGAAATCAGGAGAGTGAGAGATAATAGCCGAATCCCCAAACAGATCAGTTTTAGTCAACATGATAAGGAAGTCCCTTCTGCTTTCATCTTTACAAAGTAAGTAATGTGGAAATGACCAGTCTGCTTTTTGTTCTCCGTTTAGACTTTCTTAAGTTCTTTTCTGTTTACCAACTGCCTCTGCTCAGGCCATGAGAATATTCATTCTGTTTTTTAGAATGATGTGTTGCCTAGTTCTAGAATCACAAGTAATAGCCAGTCAGATCTTTAAACTCAGTTGGTTGTAATTTTATCTTTTGATAATGCTTAATGTCTTCATTCATACTAAGGTCACAAAGACATCTTCCTACATTTTCTTCCAACCCTCCTAATTAGATCAACGATTCATCTTGAATTACTTTTTTGTATATGGCATGAGGTAGGCATCAAAGTTCAGTTCTTTTGTCCAATAGACATCAGTATTTCCAATGACACATTAAAAAATACCTTCCTTTCTCCCATTAACTCCTTTAGTGTCTTTGTCCAAAAAAAATTTTTTTACACCAAAACAGAAAGAATGAAGTACTTGGTTACACAGTCATCATACAGTTCAGCACAAAATGCCTTTCATGGAGACCAGAGAGAATGTGAGATCAACTTAGGGATGTAAGCCAGCTGGATCTCACACTAGCTTTTGCAGTCAAAAGCAGTCTCATTGATCTCTCATTTATTTATTTTTCTCTCTGCTTTTCATTTACACCAGCTATAATGACCACTCAACTGCTATTTTAGTTGTGGTTTCCTTAATCAAAACAGTTATTTCTGGTATACTTAATTACCTGGTTTCTAAATGGCCTTGACCTGAAAATCTGTTTTCCTTCTTCCTGGGATGACATGAGCCTTCAGCTACAATGGCATGTACTTGGAAAAGTTATAATTTGGGAAATTGGTGACAACTCTTTTCCTCTGGATTGGCACTGCAGGTAACCTTGGGCATGTGACTTATCAGTTCTTGTTCTTAATGTCCACATCCATCAAATGATGGTGTTGGATGGCTGATCTAAAAACTCTTCAGCCCTAACATTCTAAGATTCAGTGAGGGAACTGGATGTTTTGTCTTGATTAACAGCCTGTGCTTCATCATCCATTAGTGTGTTTGTAGGAGGGAAAAGAGTGACGGGTTTTCTTTTTTCTTTTTTCACTCCTTTTATTCAACTACTCAATCCAATTAACTCCAATTAAAATTTGTAGTTTTAATTAGTTTGATGGGTTTTTAAAAAACCTCATAAATGTAAATCTTTGCCCTTCTTTTTACAGGCTGGGTAGCTGTCATGCTTCTTTTAATTTGAGCTCCTCTCTCCCTTTTGTGCCACCTCTGATTCATTCTTCTTTGTTTCTGTTTATTGATTATGTCTTTTCTTCTCTCTTTTTTCCTGCTAGTGATAATACCTTGCTTAAACAGACTTTTAGAAGGAAAGTCACGAAGATTAAATGACCTAAAAACTACTTCATTCATGAAAGTTAAGTACTGTTAAGGGGCTTCTAGCCTAGTTGAAATATGTCAGCATCCCAGACACATATTTTTACCATTTCTCAGACAACATACAATACATGACCCTCCCATGACCTGCCGAAACTGACACCTAAATCATATGTCCTGTGGAGTATGTATAAAGAGACCCTTATACCCAAATATTCTTCTGACAGCAGCACATGTTCAATGATGGTTGGTTTGTAAATATTATGTATAATTGTTTTCATTTTATTATACTTTTATACATCGAAATTAATTTAATAGAAATTTAAAATTTGTGAAGACACAGGTTTTTGACTGTTTTATAGACTTCTAGCACCTAAATAATGCTAGAAAATAATGAGTGTTTAAAAAATACTTGTCCAATGAATGAGTGAATTTAAAAAATGTAAAATAAACCAATTAACAGAATGCATTTCTTTATTGCATAGTATATAAGATATTGATATAATATTATGTTATTTAAAATAGCTGTTATTACTTTACATTAGAACTCTTTTCTTTTATTGTTGAAGATTTATTACACAGCAACATATATTGAGCACAAACTGTATGCAGATGATTGCTCTGAGTTTTAATGGACATTCTTTCATCTACTGCTCATAACAATTTTATGAGGTAATTACTATTATTATTTTCATCTTTAAAGTATTATTTTCAGGTTTAGAAAAAATAAATCACTAAGGCATCAGAATTAGTAAGTGCCTGAATCAGAATTATAGCTCAATTGTAAATAACCACATAGAGAAAATTAGATGTTGGAAAAATAAGAATAAAAAAGAAAACACTGTCATAACACAAAAATAATAGTATTATTATTCTGTTTAACTCTCTTCCCATTAATTTTTGGTTTTGAATAATAGCATCAGAATAAACATTTTAAAATTATGTCTTAATTCTTACACCAGTTGGCATCTTATTATAACTAGCATTTTAATTTTTGCATGTGCCATTAATTTGTTGTTTTTGAGAGCACATGAAATGTACTATTCCTACTCTTAATAAGCTAAAACTATTCTCACATAATAAGCAATAATAACAATAATACGATAAGTATTATTATGGTTGCTTTACTGTTATTAGGAACAATAATTAAATATACTGGAGGCTTACTAGGAGCCAGGCATCATGCTAAGCACCTTAGATGCAATAACTTATATAGAAAAATATGTTCTTCTTAAAAAATTAGGTCTTATCAGCCATTTAATTAATAGTGTGACTTTGTCATTTTTTTTCTCACAAAGCGAGGTCTGAATGAAAAGAAGGGAAGGAAATAGCATGGTGAGAAGGAGAACCATAGATATGGATGAACACTGAAATAATCTGTCCCAATTTTTTTGAAAGACATAATCAAGAAGTTTTTTATCATGAAGATCTAAATTGGACAGAAGTTTGTTTATTATTATAACTTGTAGCCAGGCTCGGTGGCTCAGTCTGTAATCCAGTGCTTGGGAGGCTGAGGTGAGTGGATTGCCTGAGCCCGCGGGTTCGAGACCCGCCTGGACAGCGAGACCTCATCTCTACAATAAAATCAAAAAATTAGCCGGGCGTGGTAGCACACGCCTGTAGTTCCAGCTACTTAGAAGGCTGAGGCAGAAGGATCGCCGGAGCCCAGCAGGTCGAGGCTGTGGTGGCCGGGAGCGGCCACTGCACTCCAGTCTGGGTGACAGAGTGAGACTCCAACTCAAAAAAAATAATAAATTAATTAAAAAAATAAATAAAAATAACTTGCCCATGCCCCCTTTGCGGCTTCACTTCCTACTTCCATCTGCACTACCATTCCATCATTCCTGTCTCTTACTTTCTATCACACAGACCTTGGCTTCCTAAGCATCTTCATAACTCATTGCAGACAATTGTACCATGTGTCCCTGAAACATAGCTCAGCATTATTGAGTTATCATCCTAAATTCTCCCAAGAGTTTTTTACTGACTAAGCCACCCAAAAACTCTTCTACCTTATATTAAGGGTTAAGGTTCAAATTATTTAATAAAAAAGTGTGTGAAGAAGGCTAACATGATGGAATGAGACTCTTCAGCAATTACCCCCTGCAAAAACTTTAATTTGAACCCTAGAGACTCCATCAACAAGGTGTTAGAAGGAACAAACAAATTCAGTAAAAATGCAGAATACAATACCAATATACAAAAATCAGTAGTGTTTCTATAAACAGCAAACTATCTAAGAAGTAAATGAGAAAATCAATCATATGTATAATAGTTGCAAAAATAACATACTTAGGCATAAAATTAACCAAGGATGTGAAAGATCTCTACATTGAAAACTATAAAATACTGATGAAAGAAATTGAAGATGATATAAATAAATGAAAAATATTCCACGTTCACTGATTGGAAGAATTAATTTTGTTAAAATGTCCAGACTATCCAAAATGATTTACATATATCCTTATCAAAATGCAAAAGTTATTTTTCACATAAATTTTAAAATATCTTAAAATTTGTATGAATCCAGAAAAGACTCAGAGTAGCCAAATAAATCTTGAACAAAAAGAATAAAGATGAAGACATCATACTTCCTGACTTCAAAATAAACTACAAAACTATAGTAACCAATGCAGCATGGTGCTGGAATAAAAACAGACACATATCTTGATGGAATAATATAAATGCACATATTTACAGAAATACACCTATTTACAACCAGCTGAATTTCAACAAAGACATTAAGAACACATAATGGGAAAGAGTAACTTCTTTAATTCATTGTATTGAGGAAACTAAATAGCTATATGCAGAAGAAGAAAATTTGACTGTTATCCCACACTAGACACAAAATTCAACTCAAAATGGATTAAAGACAAATGTAAGACTTGAAACTATGAAGTAGGAAAAAAACATAGGGGAAATGTTCTGTAACATTGGTCTGGGCAATGATTTATTGGATATGACCTCAAAAGCACAGGAAACAAAGGCAAAAATAGGCAAATGAAATTACTTTAAACTAAAAAACTTTTACACAAATAAAGAAACAATCAACAGAGTGAAGAGACAACCTACAGAATGGGAGAAGATATTGCAAACTATACAATTGGTCATGGGTTAACATTGACAATATACAAAGAATTTGAATAACTCATCATAAGAAAACTTACATTCGGTTAAAAATAGATAAAGGATCTGATTAGACATTTCTCAAAAGAAGACATACAAACGATTAACAGGCATATGAAAAAAAATGCTCAACATCAATGTGAGTCTAGGCTTACTTATGTTCCCCAAATAAGTGCCCTTTGTGTGTGGAGCACAAAAAATACATACGTTTCCTCCCCTGGCAAGGTGTGAGCTTAATTTGTGTATTATGCAAATGATTACAACTTCAACAATGAATTATTTCCCAAGAATAGAAAAGAAAAAACTCTCAACAACACTAATAACTAGGGAAATGCAAATTAAAACCACAGTCAGATATAATCTAACTCCTGTTAGAATGGCTGTTACCAAAAATGTAAAGAAAAAGGATATATTTTTGCACACTGTTGAAGAGTTTACATATTCAAATAGAACTACCATATGATCCTGTAATCCCACTACCTAAGGAGTATTGGAGAGATATTGCCAAAGTGTACACAATTACAGTAAGTTAGAAGGAATAAATTCAGGAGATCCATGGTCCAGCAAAATGACTATATTTCATGATGGCATATAATATTTTGGACAATGCTAAAAGTGGGTGTTAGATATTCTCACCACATAAATAACTATGTGAAGTAAATGCATATTTTAATGACCCCAATTAAACCATTCTAAAATGTATGTATTCTTCAAAACATTACATTGTACATGATCAAAATATACATCTTTCTGTCAGTTTAGCATAAACAGTTAAATTGGAAAAAACATAACACAGTTTTTTCACAAATTATATTTTCCAAATCCTTTTCACTGTGTATACCTAACTATCCATATATTTCAGGTCTCGGTATGAAATTCTTCCGAATATTTGTGCATAAGAAATAACCCACAGGATTATATTCTGTGATGCCTTGTAGTACTCCTTCCAATCACAAGGCATGCTCAGGCATTGCATAAAGGAGGAACGACACATCATTCTCACTATAAATAGGCTGAAGAAGGGCAAGGGGAATAAGGAAGACAAAGAGTCGAAGCTTCCTAAGTGTCAGCGTTTGTTGTGTGGCAAGGTCTGTAAGTCAGTCAGCCTTCTTCTCACCACTTTATGAGATACTAGCATAAAGAAGTCTGAGCTTCCTTAAATGCCTCACGAATGTGACATCACAAAATTGAATTTCGGTTAGTGAAACAACAGAGCCAGCCCTGCTGCTAATCACCATGCTTTTTTTTTTTTGAGTCAGAGTCTCACTCTGTCGCCCAGGCTGGCATGCAGTGACACGCTCACAGCCACCCAGCCTCGACCTGCTGAACTCAGGCAATTCTTCCACTTCAGCCTTCCAAGTAGATGGAACTACAGACGTATGCCACCATGCCCAGCTAATTTTTTGATTTGTTGTAGAGACGAGGTCTTGCCATGTTGGCCAGGCTGGTCTCGAACCCATAGGTTCAGGCAGTCCCCTCGCCTCTGCCTCCCAAAGTGAGCCACCACGCCCAGCATAATCATCATGCTTAATCACACCTATGTCTTCCCTACTCTTCACCTGCCTGTGTCCAGCCTTGCTGCTTCTCTTTCTTGACACTATGTTTCAGTCATGACCTAACCATCTTGTGACTATAATTCTTGTTTTCCTTCCCAGCAACACACTTGATTTTACTTGTCCTGCGTTTGTTCACAGTTGCGCTTGATCGTCAGCAGAAGTCTTGCTTTTCCAGCCCAGCTCAGTTCCCCCAAATCAAGAAACAGACAAACATGCAAACTTTACATTCACCAACTTTTTTCTTTTTTAAGCAGGATTTATTGAGAGGACAGAAAAACTCCCAGAGCAGGAGGAGACCCGAACAAAATAACCATACATTCACCAACTTCTTAATGTAAAATAATCCAAATTTCTTTAACCTTTATTGGGTAAACCAAACCAGGCTTTAAGGAAGCTCCCTTTAATATTAAGTAAAAGCAGTCATCCATGGCTTTTATATACTGTGTAATCATCCTTCTGTCGCTGGTTATATAATATGTCATCCCAAATTCCAAGGTGTTTCTCACCTCTTGAGATGTTCTAGTCACTGACTTCAGGGTATAAAAATGTACAAGTTTTCAGACCATTTTCTCATTTGTTATAGTTTTTATTCCATGCCTTTTCTTATACTACTTCCTTCAAATTTTGGAAAACAGGGACTGCATCTTCTCTGAATACAAGGTAACTAGAAAATATGTCCAATTCATTAGTTTTCATTGTTATAAATTTTGCCTCTTTAATTAAAATATTCATTTAATCCTATCTCAAATATTTAGCAACTGGTCTCAAACAAGATGGCTAATAGGAGGGAGACCCCCCCAGAATGATCTTTTGGAGGGTTGACTTTTGTAACACAGGCTTCCCCTGCTAGGTAAGTGTTGTAGGAACACATCAACATCAGTGTAACAGCTACTATGGTTGTGAGAGGCTGCACTGGGGAAGTAACGTCCTGAACTGTGGCAAACAGGTGACTGACTCTTCCAATATGATAATGCACCTGTCCAACAGCACTGTGTTGAAGCAGTTTCTAAGCAAAAGTGGCATGGCTCCCATGTCCCACCCTCCCTCTTCACTTGGTTTCTCCCTGAGTGGCTTTTTTCTGTTTCCCCGGATGAAAAACTTCCCAAAGGGAAACGTTTTGCCAATGTGGAAGAGGTGAAACAAAAAAAGGCAGAAGCATTAAAAGGCATCAAAATAGATGAAAAACTGTTTTGAGCAGTGGAAAAGCATCTCAATAGGTGCATTGCATCAAACAGAGAGTACTTTGAAGGTGACAAGTTTAAACATGTAAGAATAAATACACATTATTTATAAATAAATCCTGGCTTTTTGGGGTCCCCTTCTTGTACTTATAAATGACATTTATTGAGTGTTTACAATATGCTTTATACTGGTGTAAAAGCTTTACATATATTTATTCCTCACAACAGTCCTATAAGTTACTTCCAGTATACAACTTTGCTGATAAGGATATTAAAGGATAGTTTTCCAAAGCTATTCAGTGACAGAACCAGAGTCTAAATTCAGATAATACATTTTTATAGCCTAGGAAATTAACCCTCACACTATGGCTACCTTTACATATTTAGCCTGCACTTATAAATTTTAAAAAAAGTAGGATAAAAAAAATATTGATAGATGCCATCATAACATGTTTGAATTAAATATATGATATATCAAGCTGAAAGGTAAACTATCAATCATCAAGTCTAGTCATCAAAAATCTCTCATTTTCCAAAATAAAATATAATAAATGAGGCAGAGAGAGTCAATAGCTTTGCCCAAAGTCATGAAGTTTATCTGGGACTTGAAACCAGATTTCCTGACTCCAGTGCTTATTTCACACCATTAAGAAAAAAAAATCAAATGAAACTGGTCTTTTCATTTATTTTTGATTTAATGATGGTATGAATCCTAGGCATCTTTTTATCATTAGACCATACATCAAGGCAAAAATTTCTGATCCATCCATTTCCTCTTCTACTTTTTTCTACAATGCCATGTTAAAAAAAATCACCATTGGCTAATTAGAGTAGCATTTTCATAGTCACTGAAGGATAGAAAATAAAATAAAATATAAGCAAATTAGTACTACTTATACATATCATAAACTAAACTATTTATTTATTTGTATTGGTCACCTTAAAAATAATAGTTTCCTGGAGAGGAAGATATAACTATTGTCCATTAATAGGGAATATCTTTTACTTCTTTTCTTGCCTGGAATAGTCTATTCCTCAGCAAGACAATTTCCACACTGCACTTAAATCTTCTATTATTCCCTGACAATTTATTCTTCTTGGTTTCCTTTTAAATTCCTCTTCTCTGGGAGGCCTTTCCAAACACCCATCATTCTACTAGTATGGTCAGACACGCTTCTGTGTAATGCCATGAAGTCTGGGGCTCACGATCTTATACACTCTTTATAATGGAGCACCTCAGTTTTTAATCTGTCTGCATTTTTTCCAGGACACTAAAATATTTAAGGTTAGACTATGTCTTATGCTCCTATACTCATAACCTCAATGTATTTTTTCTCAGAAATTTGAATAAGCACATGAGTTGATTGATGTCCCTTGCCTTGTCAGACTTGACTCTCATATGACAAGCATTACTCATTGGGAAAGTGTTGGTGACCATGGGATTGAGGTAACAACAAATGAATGCAACCTATCTCCTTCATCTTGTATAGCTGCATTTTCCTCCCCTGTGCTCATGTTTTCATCCCACAAAAACTCTTCATGAATACTAATATAGTGATTGTCAACTTTTTATATTTTGGGGCACATTTTAAGCTCTAGAATTTGCATCTGTCACTTGAAGGTGACATTTATTCAGGGTATTCTACTATTTTTTTAGTCTGCTTCCAGAACTCTGTCATTGATGAATAGAGCATTTGACTATATTACTTCCTTTGTTTAACAGAGATCTTTCATGTTCCTGTTAATGAGTCACTTCCATCTTATGTTATCCTTTATGTTTTACTCACAAGAAGAGGTACTCATGTATATAAAACCCTCCAAAATGGTGCTGAGAAAACTGGCTGATCACATGCAGAAGACTAAAACAAGCCCCCTACCTATCACTATACACAAAAGTCAACTCTAAGTGAATCAAAGACCTAAACGTAAAACCTCAAACTATAAGAACCTTAGAAAATGAAGGAGACAGTCTTATGGAAATTGGAACTGGCAGCCAATTCCTGATCAAAACCCCAAGTGCCCATCCCATAAAAGATAAGATAGACAAACAGGACCTCATCAAACTGACAAACTTCTGCAAAGCCAAAGAAACCATCCAGAGACACCCCACAGACTGGGAAATAATATTTGCTAACTGTATGTCTGTCAAAGGACTAATATCCAGGATCTACAAGGAACTCAAACATGCCAAAAGGAAACAACAGCAACAACAACAAATACCCCCATTAAAAAGTGGGCAAAAGACATGAATAGATACTTCTCTGAAGAAGATATATGAGCAGCCAACAGAAACTTGAAAAAGTACTCAGCCTCACTAATCATCAGAGAACTACAAACCAAAACCACATTGAGAAACCACCTAATCCCAGTAAGAATGACCATCATTATTAAAACAAACAACAACAGATGCTGGCAAGGATGCAGAGAAAAAGGAACGCTTCTACACTGCTGGTGGGAATGCAAACTAGTGTCACTACTTTGGAAAACAGTGTGGTGATTTTTAAAAGAACTAGACATGGATCTTCCATATGATCCAGCAATCCCTCTACTGGGAATATACCTGGAGGAACTAAAGTCATTCTACAAAAAAGACACCTGTACACACATGTTTAATGCAGCACTATTCACAATAGAGAAAACATGGAACCAACCGTGCTGCCCATCAAAACTGGATTAGATAAAAAAAAATGTGGTACGTGTACACAACGGAATATTATGCAGTCATAAAGAAGGACAAACATATGGAATTCACATCTACAGGGATGGATTCAGAGTCTATCATATTCAGGGATCTATCACAGAAACAATGAACTGAGTACCACATGTTCTCACTCATAAGTGGACTCTGAACATTTACCATAATACTATAAGAAAGAGATTAGCAGTAGCGGGATACTGCTGAAGTGGGGGTAGGTGGCACAATATCAGTAAGGATACCTGATCGCAAACCAGGCAAAGTGGGGACCAAAGGGAAGCCCAAACTTTACCTGGACGATGAACACTTGATACCTAATCCTGATCTGAACCCCACATCTTTAAAATAAAATAAGATAAAAATTAAATTAAATTTTAAAACCCTGCAAAGTCCTTAGCTCAACATTCCATCTGCTGTGTATCAAAGTTAATATGCGTCCTTGGTTGCTTCTGAAGCAAGTTTTGCACATCATTTAAACATCATGGCTGGCCCAGGACTGAAGAGTTTGCCTGACATCTGTGTACCATACATGACCTGTTGCAAACCACATTCTTGAGAAGACTTTTCCTACCTGCACACCTCCAACCACCAAAAAAAATAATTTTGCCATGGCTTTTTTGAACAGAGGTCTTCACATATTTCTCAAACAAAAGTTTTAGCAAAATTACTACAAGTGACCTTAGAATAAGGAGTTCCTGATTCTCCACCTCCCTAAAAATATTCCATAGCAGCACCATTACTTCAAATGTTTCTATTAGTGCTGGAATTATTTTATCAGGTTCTCAATTTCTTTTTTGGAGAGAGGGTGATCTTATCAAAGAAAGGGAATACAGAAAACCAACTAGTTGTCTGGAATTCTCTAAGGTGGTCGTTCTGATCTTCTCTTCTGTGTCTTTACTGAATGTCAAGATGGGCTGCATGGATTGAGAGACTCAAAGGACTCAAAAGAACAATACTTGCTATGAAAGAAATGTTTACTATATGAATTCCTAGCTCACGTTCACTGTATTTTATAAATCCCTCAAACCCCGTAAGACTAGGCATATGTAAGGCACCTGGTAGTAACTGTGACCATAAAGTTACAAAATATTTGCAGTGTTTGTACTTAGAACTTTGTTAAGTTTTTGTTTGTCCCATAATAACCCTGTTAATTGAAATAACTGGCTTCTTCTGCTTCTGCAACCACTGCTGGCAGTGTGTGAATGTTAAGCAATAAGTCCCTCCTGGACATTCCTTTGCTTGAATTATGGTGGGCTCTGTGGCACCAGCCACTCTTCTGGTGGGCTCTGTGTTATTTCAAACCTGCTTGTATGCCCGAGCTGATTTATGCACAGTCACAGTGATTGTGTAAACCACAGCTTATCTAACATTCCAGATGGCTTAACTAACTCCACTCTGCCCTAACATGTAGCTGTTAGTAGTCAATCACGGGCAGCCAAACCCGCGCCCATGCAAATCAAAAGCGAACCCACCAATCTCAAGCACTCCTGTCCCCTGACATCACCGTGGACCTAATTGAGAACTAATTATGCAAGGTCCATGGACTTCGTTTTGTACGTCATTCCCTCTTCTAATTGAACAATGTCTCAAGCCTAGGAAAAACCAGTCATGCCCAGCCCTTCCCTTGCAACTGTGTATATAAACCACTTGCTGTACTAGGTCAGGGCTCTCATTCCTGTACCACTGCGCTGGTTACAGACGTGAGCCCAGACTCAAGCCTGAATAAAGACCCTCATGTGATTTGCATCGGAGCTGGCTCTTTGGTGGTCTCTCAGATTCAGGATTCGGGTACTACATTTGAGGGTGCACCCAGGATCCCAGAGACCCCCTGAGACACCCCCCAGCCCGGAGGGTCCCAGTGCTGGCAGGTAGGTGCACTTCGTTTTTGGTAAGAGTGCATCTGTATTGTCTGTAGGAATTCCATTTGGTATCAAGGTCGGCATTGGCTTAAGCGGACACCGGGTGGGCCATTGGCTGGGGTCTTGGGAGACGTCCCTTGCCACCTTCAGGAGGACATGGAATCCCTCCCTGGAGGACGAGGAATCCCTCCACTGTGAGGAAAGTTGATCACCGAGAGGATCGGACTCACCCTCAGCTCAGTTTCGTTTTTGTCTGCACGGCCGTGGAAACCGTACTTCATTGTTAGTAGTCTTGTCTCGTGTGTAGTCTTGTTTTGTGTGTTATATTGGACAGAAAAGAGAATGGGACAGACACTGACTACCCCTCTAACCCTTTTGACTGACCATTTCTCGGACGTAAAGGAAAGGGCTGATAATCTGAGTGTAATCATCTGCAGGAAAAAGTTCCAGACCCTCTGTAAGTCTGAATGGCTGTCCTTCAATGTAGGGTGTCCGCCACAGGGCACTTTCTCATTAAACATTGTCTTACAGGTTAAGCATGTTATCTTCCAGGACGGACGTCATGGCCGCCCGGATCAGGTGCCTTACATCCTTGTATGGCAGGATGTAATTGATAACCCCCCCATGGGTCAAATCTTTTATTACACCCAAACAGGGCCGACGCTCAGAGTCCTGGCCTTACAGGAAACAAAGCCCAGCCAGGGTGACTGAGGCGCAGCGTGGCGACCCTTGGCACCCCTGCGAACATGGCGCTGCGAGCGGCATGGAGCGTGCGGGCTGTGGTCTGCAGCCTGCGCGTGGACTCGGGGCCCACCGCGCCCTGCCCACTGAGGCCCTGGGGGCCTGGGGCGGGCGCCGTCTGGATGCTGCACACAGGACCTGCCCTCCTCTCGGTGCATAAATTCACAAATAATTTTTTTACATATAATTCATTATAAAATTAAATAGGAATTTATTTTGTGTATTTAAGTTACAATGTTTCTCATACAAATTTACCTTATCCACAACTTTATATACAGTATATCAATTGATTAAGGCAGGGAGGAAACTGAGAACAAAGAGGATTAATGAGCATGAGCAAATCAGTGGGAAAAGTCTCAAACCGAGTATGAGAGCTTACAGATTCTAAATACTGCTACGGAAGAATTTATGCTAATGACTGTAGTTCTATCATTTCATTTTAAAAGTATACCCTAGAATCCTCAGCCAAAATAAGTAATATAAGTAATATATGCAATATAAACAATATATAAGTAATATATATATAATATAAATAATAATAAATTGCAAGCGTTCAAAGCAAATTTGGTAACCAAAATAAGAAAGGTTTTCACCTTCTTTGTCCTCTCTCACCTCCCCTCGCCCCCATATGTACTTGGAAAGCCATTTCAAATTTCCACATGGCTTAATAGGTCTCTTCTCAAGGGGTGGCTGGGACAAAAGAATGTTTAAAAATTCTTCTTTTTTGTTTTCTTATGATAAATTTCTCTCAAGTTATATCTAAACTGGAACTATATCAACCTTCTTTCCAGAGGAAAGTAAAGGGATCATGTAAATGAATCCTGTTAGCTAACTACAAAAAAAGGTGTTAATAAACAGCCTAACTAGGACAAAATAAAAGGTTTTTCAAAGACCAGATCAAAATCCAGCAATGTTTCTAAGTCACCTCTCTGAGACATTGCAGCAGTTTACTAATATTGATTTAAACTCTGTGGAGAGACAAACTCTTTTGGCTATGTATTTTATCTCCCAGTCAACACTGGACATTAGGACTTCCATGTGTTCTGGGAAATAAAATATTTCAACACTCTTTCCTTGTTATGCCAACATGCCCAGCTCCATTATTGGGAAGGGACATTATGACAAAAATTAAAACTTGTATTATTCTTTACCCTGAGCCATCACCACTGTGCTTTTTGAGTGCCTTTTGTATAGCTTTGGATTTCCCTAGTAGTTCCACGTTGGATACTATCTAAGCCCTTCCACTGCATACAAACTTATTGCTTTGGTTAGAGCTCTGAGGTTAGGAAAAATGTAAAGAAAGTTGTTGGTGTAAGGTATGTTTTTAGAAAGAAAGGATAAAGGAAAGATAAATAATTGTATAGGAAAAAATATTGTATGGTACATTTTTGTTCTATAATAGAATGGCTGGTTAAAGAAAATATAGAACAAAAATAGAAGGTTTAAGCATGTCAAAAAAAATGGTATAAGTTTATCGAACATGGTAGGTGAAAGTTAGTGGAAAAAAAAAAGAGAGAGACAAAATTCAATTAGCCCCCCCTGTCTTTGTTACAAAAGAGTGAGGTTTCTTTTTCTTTTCAAAATCATTGGACTGTCATTTTGGCTAAATAAGTAACTTTTGCAATAGCTACTGTGATTTTGTGTTATAACATGCTTTTAAAAACTTTGGTACTTAAACTCTTCAAGTTCTTGATTCAGTCTCTAGGGTGAGCTAAGCAACAAGCTCTAGGAACCACACCTACCCCACCCCCTTCTAAATTGCCTGAAGGCCAGGTAAATTAATTTCACTAATAGCACTGTCAAATTGCTAACGAACTTTAAAATCTCCTTCCAGGCACAAGGATTACTATCCAACATAGGATGAGTAGCAAAATAACCTGGGCTTCACTCTCTAGCATATCAATTGTTGTAAAAGTATATCAGACCTATTATAAAAACAAAGGAAACTGTTTTCTCTTGCCAATGTTTACCTGTTTTGAATTCTCAATTTAAGCTATAACCTAACTACATGTCTGTAATGTTTTCAATCTTTCTTTCTTCAGACTTTGTGTCAAAGTAGCTATATTTCCTTATTAAAGTACAACTATAAATAATTTACAAGGAAATATTTCAATGTTATGTTAATGAATACATACAATTTATGGAACTTTCACTTTTCCAACACTGTTTTTTTGGGGGGGACAGTAAATCTTTTCATCATCGTTTGCTTAATAGTTTTTGCCTATGCTCTCACTTGATGTTTTATTAAATCCAAATAGCATTTGCTTAAGGTCCTGCCCTTTCCTGTTCATGCCCAAAGTTTACTTCACCTATTTGGGTTCCTGACTGTAGGAATGTCCAGCCTCCCTGACAATGGTCCAGCATACACATCTAAATTTTTCCAGCAATTTTGCTCCCAATTTAACATTTTTTCACTCCACAAGAATTCCCTACAATTCACCAAGTCAAGCCATAGTTGAAAAAGCTCACCAAACTTTAAAAATCAAATAATTAAATTACAAGATGGGAGGTTCAAGTATAGTTCTCCCCACCATATTTTAAATCATGCCTTGTTTGTTGTAAACCATTTAAATTTGGGTTCATAGGCAATTCAGCTACAGCTAGACATTGGAACCCGGATGAAAGAATTAAACCTATGGTAATATGGAAGGATCTCCTTACAGGAAAATGGGAGGGCCTGCTTTATTTTGTGCTCAGGTACCGGGCTTCTTGCTTAATGTCTACCTTTAAGCCTCTGAGTACAGAAAGCCCTTATCAGGATGGTTGGTGGCTGGAGATGTTAATGCCTGGCGGAAGCAACCCTAGTCATGCGACTAGAGCTTCACCACCTGTCAGCGTACCTGCTTGCCCCTTCAATGATACAGAAAAGGACTGGTCAAACATCCAGCGAGATACTGGCTTCCTGAAATGGAGAGACTGTGCTTATAACTCTAAGGTGGACTATCCTGTGCCCGGTAAAAGACTATATATTAGTAAGTGGGGTTTTTAATGGCTCTACGCTTGCCACAGCTAGGTGAAATTCCAATGGATGGGTGCCTCCAGTACTGTCCATCAAGTACGGCATCCGGCAGATTATTCAGCCTCATCTATGGAGAGCTCTCGCAGCCCTTCAACCAGTCAGTCTGTCTAGATCTGTTGGACAAACTCAGTCATACCTTATTAGAGCATACTTGCAGTCTCCTTATATATTTCTTGTTTGGAATGAATATCAAACTGTTAAAATTGTTTATCGTGCTAATGTTTATAAGATATCTTGTAGTGAATGTATTTTACTAATTGTTTAACCAACACCTTTTATGAGGGAGTTGTCATTCTCAAGCAACTCCCCTATTTAATGATCCCCATATCTTTGTCATCCCATTGATATGCTGAATATGGTTTACAGACATTGTATGAGGTTAATGCTGTGTTAGAAAGACAGAAATTTTTTTTTTAGCTACTTTAATTTTAAGAATTACAGCATTAATAGCTGTTGCTACTTCAGTAACAGTTTCAGCTGTAGCTCTATCTAAGGAAGTTCATACAGCTACCTTTGCTGATCAGTTATCTAAGAATGTTTCTATTGCATTAGCTACTCAGGAGATTATAGATCAAAATTAGAAAGTAAAGTTAATGCTTTAGAGGAGGCAGTTTTAGCAGTAGGACAAGAGCTTGTAACTTCAAAGATAAAATTGGCTCTCCGATGTCACTCTGAGTTTAAGTGGATTTGCCTCACTCCTTTGGAGGTGAATAAGTCTACCCATACTGGGGACAAGATAAAGAATCATATTCTTGGAACTTGGAATCATTCGGACTTCAGTATAGACCTTACTAAATTACATCAAGAAATACAGGACATACTGTTGCTGAAAAGTGGTTTCGTTCCTCTGAATTGGCTAGCTCCATATTTAATAACTTCTCATCATTTGTTAATCAAAAGTCATTAATGTCTGTATTCATTAATGTGGGAATCTGCGGGACAGTCATTCTTGTGTTGCTATGGCCTACTTCCAGTTATTTCCAGAGTACTGAAGAAGAACATTTCTCAGCTCAACACTGAGTTTCATGGTTTTGTGCTAAAAATAAATAAATAAATAAATAAAAATTATTTTTTGTCACTCAATATGTGTATGATGAGAGGTAGATTATGAGTGTGTGTAAATGAGTACTTAACATTCATTTTTTCTTAATAAGAATTAGAGTTCATCTTTTTCCTTAAGAAAAAGAAAAAAACCCACAGCAGCCAACCAATGCCCAAGTTCCTAAATTCTAACCAGACTAGCAGGTTCACTGCATCAATAATTGGCCACACTCTCCACCCCTGCCAGTCTTACCGCTACATTTTTTTTCTATCATGAAAACAAAGAGTTAGTTTTACAAAAGTTAACTTCAACCAAAGAGATGTGACAAGAAAGATGTTAGTGACAAAAGTGGTAAATAGGAGAAAAGAAGATAGAGCTCTGCCTTATTTCCCTAGTAATTTTCCAACCCTCTAGTCTAACTCCTATTCTATGGAATTGTATGTCCAATGCCATGGCTTGCCCACAGTTTTTGGTAAATTATGGATGAATAAATGATATCTCATGGTTTGTATTGAGCATGGAAAGTTTCATAATGGCACTAGAAACTGAACTCATTGCTGACTAATTACTAATAATTGTACAATCTAGATGTAAAAAATGAATAAAGGAAGACACAGAAGAAAGAATGAATTTGAGTTACTAGCGGGGTACTTAGATTAGTCCAAGTAATAGAGATGATCTTAAAATCTGCCATCTCCAACCAATTTAATCTCAGTGGTATATAGTTTTCTTTCTGGTAAGGATTAATGATTTGTCATCTCCAACCAATTTAATCTCAGAGGTATATATTTTTCTTTTTGGTAACGAATAATGATTTGCTATTGCTGCTTCTATTTTTCCACCTCAATAGTTCCAGTGAAGGACTCAAGTTCTTTGGGCTCTTGGTGATTGTTAATTATGTGGAGGTTACAAAGGAATGAGAATAAATAAAAGAAAAATCTAAAAAACACATTTGTTCCATCCCAGTTAAAAGTCTTATTTATTATGAAATAAAGCTATTTCATTCAAACAGCTTTATTAATTATTGAGAAAATGTATATAACTGGAAAAGCACTATCTAGATAACTTGAAAGATGCTGGGTAATTAGTTACACTTTCAGATGGCAAAAAAGTTCCCCCTGGGAAATGTCATCTCTAATGTTATCATTTAAAAGTCAGTAATGAAAACAAAAACTAATAAGAACTTTAATGCAATACCAAAGAGTCAGGGAAATAAATGTCACCAGTCTGCAGAAATAAGAGCTCTTCTGGCACCTATCATTTAATTGGTTTTTTCTTCAATCCTGGCTTTAAAAAAAAATTAAAACCCTCTACTCTAGTTACAAGCTGTCAGCCTATTTAGGAAGTTATTGTCTTCAGTGACAGAGACACAACACAATGGCCGGGTGACATAAGCAGTCGTCCACACCTTTGCGGATTCTTTGAGCCCTCCAGACCTGAGATTCAGTATTGAGTTTAGTAGTCCTTTGCAAAACATTTCAAAGAATTTCATGCTATTGTCAATGCATTATTCTGCCTCCCAGGGAATCTACAGGATACCTTGGAATCACCCTAAACCATTCCCCCTTCCTCTCATCTGCTCTTACAGCACACACTTTCTGGACAAACGGATATTTTCAAGCCTTCTTCCGAAAATGTATTCATCCAGTTCATGCTGTCCATGCCCACTACCATGGTTTTGTTCATGTCTTTTTTCCCTCTGATCTAGACTGTTATTATTTACCCTCTCAGACTCCTAATGGATCTCTATATCCTTGGCACCTTATCCTGGGAATAGAAAAGGATGTGTGTGTGTGTGTGTGTGTGCGTGTGTAAATGATATTTATATTACAAAATGAATTGATGTGTGGAAGGATTGCCAGTATTGCTCTGATCACCACCATTTATGTATTTATTCCTTCTGCAAATTCAGTGTCTAGTTCCTGTGGTAAGCACTAAGGCTAAAATAGAGAGCAAGACAGAAACAATTCCCATCAGTATAAAGCCCACAGTTAAACCACACTTAAACATATTACCTCCCAAATTCTCTCAGAAACCTACAAAAAATGCTTATTTTCACTAAAACAAAACTGTAAAACAAATATGCTCTAAATCTGCCTGACATTCCACATACACTGAGTAAGTTCCCAGGGTATTTCTAGGCTTAGAGTATAAGTACCCTGGGGTCAAAAATGTTTAATGGCCTCAAAAGATGATTTCAGGTAATTGGAATTAATAACAGTCGTGATATATTAATTAATAATAGCATATTAATGAATGTGAAGGAATTTCATAGAGTTGGTGGTGTGAAGATGAAATGTGAATGTGTCTGTGTGATATCCAACATGTAGCAGATGCTCAAAAATGTTGACACAAAAAATGTTGGCACACTTTCTCTTCTGGTTAGGAAAGACTCATCAATAAAGTTATTAAATTTCCTATATCAATGTAATGCTACAATGTTTTATCAAATTACACTCCTCAAATTTGTCTTTTTATAGTGTTCTTGATAAATGCTTAATGTTTTGATAACTCCAGAATTATTGAAGAATTACTTTAAAATTTTATTTTAAAAATCTCTTCTTTTTTTTTTTTTTTTTTTGAGTTGGAGTCTCACTCCATCGCCCAGGCTGGAGTGCAGTAACATGCTCACAGACACCCCAGCGTTGACCTACTGGGCTCAGGCGATCCTCTCACCTCAGCCTTTCAAGTAGCCAGGCCTACAGGCGCAAGCTAACACACCAGGCTAATGTTTTGATTTACTGCAGAGATGAGGTCTCGAGAAATTATCCAGGCTTGTCTCAAACCCGTGGGCTCAGGCAATTCTCTCACCTGGCCTCCCAAAATGCTGGGATTACAGGTTTGAGCCACCGTGCCTGGCCCAATAAAATCTTTTTTTATTTCCTGATCCAATTTTTGGTCTACAGGAATGAAAAGCATCCCAGGATGTTGTGTTGGTTGTACCCCATTTAGATTGCCTCTACAGCTTATAATAAAAGAAGGAAGCATGAAGGAAAGCATATAAGTACACTTGTCTGAGCTTTGAATGCCTAGATATAAGCCTGCTGGAAAATGTTTCTTATAGGTTTCAGAAACAAGTGTGATATTTTGGATCATCTCCTTTTCTATTAAAAAGACCAGCGAGTTCACTACACAGACTTCCCCTGACCTTATCAGATTTTGCTTCCAGCAAGTTGCCCATACTGGGGAAGTTTCACAGTGATACCTGGTATTTCATGGTCTGTACTTGTCTGAATTTTTATAATCACTTCGCACCCCTTGCAATCCTAAACTTTTCTCATGTCCTCTAGCACAGACCTGTTCTCTCATTAAATTTTGATACTAAAATGTGGTTCAAGTCTGTGTTCATGGCCGCTGCCTTTCTCTAATCCTGTTCCTAAATAGTCATGTTGTTTGGCAGATGACATTCAACAGGTGTGCACCATGTCTTTCAAGGTCTGTGGCCGCCAGAGGAGACATAGCTAGAAAAGAACTAACACTTCTGTTGATCTGCAGGCGTCTGTTGTGGCCTGGCAACCATGGCTATGGGCAAGAATCCAGATGTAGGCCAAGAGGGCATTTTGCCATTTTAGCAGATGGACATACAGAGAAGTGGCCAAGAGCCTCTGTAACAAGCACCATGGACACGGTGGGAGGACGGGACATGCAGCCAATAGCATTTAACAGGCTGTTTTGTCTGTTGCTTAGTAACCTCGGGTTCAGGAATGATGTCCTTCGTAATTATATCTTGAGCCCAGGACGTACCCATCATAAGAACCAGGATCTGTGACTGCCATGGGTAAGCACAGAGGCCAGCTGAGTCTATGGATCTGCCAACAGAGCCAGCAATGAAATTTGCACTTGGGAAGAGAATGGCCTTCTGGAGCTAAGTCAGCAAATGCAGTCTGGTTGTCAGATCTGAGAGGTTAAGGAATAAAGATGGATCAGTGCACGCTTGTGTGCTTTTCCCCTGCTTTCACTCTGAGTGAACAGGAAAATCAGGTGAGACACATCATGGTCAGAGAATAAATCATTCCTGTACTGGCAAGACAGACTAGGTTGTTCTAAACCGGGCTAGAAAGAATAGAAAAACAAATGGGAGAAAACTGGACCCTGGATCAATATATTAAAGAATCTGTAGCAGTAAAGTAGCAGGTCATGTTAAGGACTTGGACTCAGAAGTCAGATGATCTAATTTTAATTCCAGCAGCCAACTTACTAGCTTTGTAACTACAGTCAAGTTAATAAACTAAGTGTCATTTTCCTCATCCAGACGATAAGGATAATAACACAGTAAACTTAAAAGGTAGTTGTTAGGATCAAGGGAGTTAATGTGAACAAAGCACCTATAACATCGTAAATACCACGTAAGCACTAGTTCTTATTATTACATGTGAAAGTTAGGCTGCCTCAGGCAAGTTTCAGTTGAATTGTGTTTGAACTCCATGAAAACAATATGTCCTTTTTACCAACTTGGTTCAATTGCATTGCCCCAGCTTCTTGTAACTTATTGTACTAAATTTTTCTCACTGGACTGGTATCATCTGGTAATAACTGTTCATTGTATGGCATGAATTACCCCTGACATACTCTTCGTCCCTGAAAAGCAAAACAAATTTTTTTTAAAAAAGATTACTTAAAAATTTGTTTGTGTGTGTGTGTGTGTGTGTGTGTGTGTGTGTGTGTGTGTGTGTGTTGGAGTCTCACTCTGTCACCCAGACTGGAGTACAGTGACCACTCCCGGCCACCGCAGCCTCGACCCGCTGGGCTCCGGCTATCCTTCCACCTCAGCCTTCCAAGTAGCTGGAACTACAGGCACATGCTCCCACGCTTGACTGATTTTTTGATTTATTGTAGAGATGAGGTCTTGTCAAGTTGCCCAGGCAGGTCTCAAACCCATGGGCTCAGGCAATCCACTTACCTCAGCCTCCCAAAGCGTGGAATTACAGGCTGAGCCATGGAGCCCAGCTTTACTTAAGAATTAATCCTCAGTCCATTGTTTGTCCCCTTATAAAAACTGTTTGGTGTCTGATACATTTATCTCTTTGGTTACAGCTATTTCCTGTCACCAACCTGAAGTCCAAACCACTCCTCAGTCTGGACCTATTTATCCAATGGTATATTAGCCACCTATTCTTGGATGTTCCACAAGTCTTTCAAACTTTGTATGTTCATGACTGAAGTTTTATGTCCACTACCAGCCTCACAGGAAAACCGATGCTGTTTCTTCTCCTACATCTCTCAACTACCCATATGTCTTATGTAGCCTCTTTAGTTTTAAAAGTATCCTGATTTAGAGATAAATTATTTGATTGTCCTGTATATATTCCATCTCAGGGAACTAGCCACCGAGTAGTTCAGGTCGGAATTTCTAGACTTTCCTCCCCTCAACATTGTGCAAAAATCATTTGTCAACAAACTTGACCAGTACTAACTGTACCTCAAATTTACCCCATCCTCTCCAACTACATTACCACTACCTTTGTGTAATTCCTCATCCCAGTTTTCTACTGGCATAATTTTTCTAAATGGCATTTCTACATTTTGATTTCTCCCAGAAATATAGCTCTGAAGACCACCATAATAGGTTTTTTTTTCTTACAAAAAACAAATCTGACTATATTATTTCCCAGCTAAAAACTCTCACTGGTATCTCTAGCATATAAAAGGAAAAATATAAGTATCTGACATGCAAACAAATTTTGCTTAATATCTGCAAATGAATAACTTCAAAATGCATAACCTTAGCACCATCTTCTTCCCTAAATGGCAGTCTTGAATGTCCAACGCCTTGTTCCACTTCTCTACTATAACAGACATCTCAAAGTAAAATTTCCAAATTTTGGGTTATAATTTTACCTGACCTTTTCCCAGTTTTTCTTCGTAAATGACAATTCTTTTTAAACCCACAGCTTTGTTCAAAAGGTTTAGGAGACATCCTAAACTGCTTTCTATATTACATCCTACATCTATTTCATTAACAAGTCTCATGGACTCTACTTTGGAATATATTACAAACTCTGCTGCATCTCACAGGATATAGTACCACCACCACAATCCAAGAGGCTGTCATCTCTCTCCTAGACTAACATTTTCACTATATTACTTTATTCTTAAAAATTAATTGAGAATCTATAATGATTCCATTTATTTTATTGGTTTTATTCATGACTGCTTGTGCTTTCTTTTCATTCATTGCTATAGATTAACAATACAAATCTTCAACGACTCATCTCCATCTTCAAATAGTATTTAAGAATCTTCCACTAATATAGCTCCATTTAATATTTTTTATTATTTATTATTTTAAAGATGTGGGGTACAATTCAGGGTAAGGCATACAAATGTTCATTATGGAGGTACCCTTGTTGATGAGGTGTTCACTTTCATCCCCTGGCAATTTCCCTCAACTGCCAATCCCATTCCCCTCTCCCTTGGCAATTTCTCACTACTTCCAGTCCCTTTCTTATAGGATTATGATAACTGTTCAGGGTTTGCTTATGAGTGAGAACATGCGGTACTCAGTTCTTTGTTTCTGTAATAGTTAACACGGTATTGTACATTCTAAGTCCATCCAAGTTGCTGCAAAATTCATAATTTTGTCCTTATTTATGGCTGTATAATATTCTATTGTGCATATGCAACATTCTTTTTTATCCAGTCCTCTTTTGATGGGCAATATGGTTGGTTCCATGTTTTTGCTATTGTGAATAATGCTGCAATAAACATGAGTGCGCAGGTAACATTTTCATGGAGTGATTTGAGTTCTTCTGGATATATTCCCAGCAGGGGATTGCAGGGTCACATGGAGGGTTGATTTTTAGATCTTTTAGGAATCACCACATTGTTTTCCACAGAGGCTATACTAGTTTACACTCCCACCAACAGTGTAGAAGTGTTCCCTTTTTGCCATATTGTTTCCAGCATCTGCTGTGTTTTGAGTTATTGATGATGGTCATCCTGACTGGAGTTAGATGGTATCTCAGTGTGGGTTTAATTTGCATTTCTTTGATGACTAGGGAGGCTAAGCATTTTTTCATTTATCTGTTGGCTGCTCATATGTCTTCTTTTGAGATGTGTCTATTTATTTCTATTGCCCACTTTGTAATGGGGTTGTTAGTTTTTTTCTTTTAAGTATGTTTGAGTTCCTTGTAGATACTAGATCTTAGGCCTTTGTCAGATATACACTTGGCAAATATTTTTTCCCAGTCTGTGGGCTGTTTCCCTGCTCTCTTGATGGTTTCTTTGGCCTTTCAGAAGCTTGTCAGTTTGATGAGGTCTCATTTGTCTATCTTATCTCTTATTGCATGGGCACTTGGAGTTTTGATCAGAAATTAGTTGCAAGTTCCAATTTCCATAAGGGAGTCTCCTGCATTTTTAAAGGTTCGTATAGTTTGAGGTTTTACGTTTAGGTCTTTGATTCATTTACAGTTGATTTTTATGTATGGGGATAGGTAGGGGTTTTGTTTTAGTCTTTTGCATGTGGTCAGTCAGTTTTCCCAGCACTATTTACTGAATAGGTTCTTCTCTCCCCAGTGGTTGATGGTGGAGGCTTTGTCAAAGATGAGTTGGTTGAGAAATTGAGGTTTTTCTTCTGGAATATCTACCCTGTTCCATTGGTCTATATATTTGTTCTTGTACCAATACCAGGCTGTTTTGATTATTGTAACTTTATAATAAAGTTTAAAGTCTGTGAGTGTGATACTTCCCACTTTGGGTTTTTGTTTGTTTGCTTGCTAAGGATTGTTTTGGCTATTCGTGGTTGTTTATATTTCCATATGAATTCCTGTGTTGTTGTTTCCAGGTTTGATAAGAATGCTGTTGGCAATTTAATGGGTATTGTTAAATCTGTAGATTGCCTTGGGTAGGATGTACATCTTCACAATGCGGGTCCTTCCAGTTCATGAGCATGGAATATTTTCCATTTGTTTGTGTCATCTTTGATTTCTTTGAGCAATGTTTTATAGTTTTCATTGTAAAGGTCTTTTACTTCTCTTGTTAGGAAGATACCAAGATATTTCTTTCTTTTTATTTTTTTGTGGTTATTGTGAATGGGACTGTGCTTTTTATTTGTGTGTCTGTTTGTTTATTTTGGTATATAGGAATGAAACTGCCTTTTGCACATTTATTTTACACCCTGAGACTTGGCCAAAGTCCTTTATCAGTGCGAGAAGATTTTTGACTGATTTTTAGGTTTTTGAGGTATAGAATCATGCCATCTGCAGAGAGGGATAACTTAACTTCCTCTTTTTCTATTTGGATACCCCTGATTTCCTTCTCTTGACTGATTACTCTAGCCAAGACATCCAATATTATGTAGAACAGAAGGGGTACTCGTGGGCATCAATGTCTTACTCTGGTTTGCAGGGGAAATGGTTGCAATTTATTTCTGTCTAGCAGTATGTTGGCTGTGCGTTTGTTGTTGATGGCTCTTACTATTTTGAGGAATGTTCCAACTATGTCTAGATGTCAAGGTTTTGTTTTGCTTTTTTACCAGTAAGGGGGACTGGATTTTATCAAAAGCTTTTTCCACATCCAATGATATAATCATGTGGTTTTTGTTTTTACATATTTTTATTTATTTTTTTTCTGAGTCAGAATCTCACTCTGTTGCCCAGGCTGGAGTACAAAGGCACAATCACAGCCACCGTAACCTCATCCTGCCTTCTGCCTCAGTCTTCCAAGTAACTGGAGCTATAGGTATGTGCCACCATGCCCCGCTAATTTTTCTTGAATTATCGTACGTAAAAGGTCTCACCAAGTTACCCAGACTATTCTCAAACGCCTTTGCTAAGGCAATCATTTCACCTTGGCCTCCCAAAATGCTGGGATTTTAAGCATGAGACACCATGCCCAGTCCATCTGTTGATGTATTTAATTACATTTATAGTCTTATGGTCTTGTGCTGTCGGACTAGTCTATCCCAGGAATGAAACCAACTTGGTCAAGGTGGATAATTTCTGAGATGTGTTTTTGGAACCAGTTTGCTAGAACTTTGTTGAGAATTTTAACACCTATGCTCATCAAGGATGTTGGTCTGTAGTTCTCTTTCTTTGTTGGATCTTTACCTGGTTTGAGTATCAAAGTGATATTATCTTCATAAAATGATATGGGGAATTTCCAAAATTCTCGATTTCCTGGATTACTTTCAACAGGATTGGTATTGCAGAGGAAATGGTTGCAATTTATTTCTGTCTAGCAGTATGTTGGCTGTGTGCTGTGTAGAATTCTGCTGGAAATCCATCTGGTTCAGGGCTTTTTTTTTATAGTTAGTTTTCTTATGACATAGTCAATTTCCTTGATTGTTATTGGTCTATTTATAGTGCTGATTTCTTCTTGTTTCAACCTGAGGTGTTTGTGTGAGATGTCAGAAAATCTTCCATTTCATTCAGGTTTTCAAGTTTGTTTCTATTCAAGTGTACATAATAATCTCTGATAATTCTTTGTATTTCTTCAGGGTTAGGGGTCACTTCATCTTTTCCATCTCTGATTGTATTTATTTGGACTTTTTCCTGGTCAATCTAGCTAGGGGGTCCATCAATTTTGTTTATCTTTTCAAAGAACCAGATTTTTGTTCTTTTTTTTTGTTTTTGATATTGTATTTTTGTCTTCTTGTATCAAATTTGAGCATTTATTTTGGTGATCTAGATTCTTCTGCTGAATCTAGGGTTTTGTTGTTCTTGCTTTTCCAGCTTCCTTGGGTGATTTGTTAGGTTGTTGACTTGTGATCTTTCCATTTTCTTCATGTGTGTTTGTAGAGATATGAATTTCCCTATTAGAACTGCTTTCATGGCATCCATGATTTTGGTAAGATTTCTTTTTATTCTAATTTGTTCCCAGGAATCTTTTAATTTCTGTTTTGATTTCTGTATTGACCCAGGGGTTGTTCAGCATCATGGTGTTTAGTATCCATGTCTCTGTGCATTTGGGGGGAAATTTGTTGGTGTTGATATTTATTTTTATTCCACTGTGGTCTGAGAAGGTGCATGGCAGTATTTCAATTCTAGAGTCAACATCTTCTTTTAGTTTACCTTGAAGCTGCTTTATGAAAGTTAGTGAGTCTATGTTGCGTTATGTTTAGGATGGCTATTTCTTGTTGATTGATTAAACCTTTTATCATTATGTTGTGACATTCTGTATCTTTTTACATATTTGATAGCTTAAAGGGTGCTTTGTCTGATATTAAGATCACAACTCATTATTTCATTTGTGTTCTGTTCACCTGAACACTTGTTTTCCATCCTCTTACTTTGGTTCTGTAAGAGTCCTTTTTGATGAGATGAGTCTTTTGGAGACAACATATTGTTGCTTCATGATATTTTATACAATTTGCTATTTTATGTCTTTTCAGTAGTTCATTTAGTCCATTCATATTATGTCTTTTTAGTAGTTCATTTAGTCCATTCACATTTAGTCCATTCACATTCAGGCTAATTATTGAGATGTGAGATCTGATCACTGTTATGAGGTCCTCATAGAGTTTGTTGTTGCTGCTGTTTGTTTGTTGTCCTTCTTTTGATTTTTGAGTTGCTTTATAAGTATTTTCAATCTTTTTCTTGCATTTTTGTGATGGGCATTGCTGTTCTTTTTATTCTTTCTTCTGTGTTTTGTACTTTCTTAAGTGTTTCTTCTAGAGTGGATCTGGAGGCAATGTAAACTCTTAGGGATTGAATGTCTGGAAAGGATTTTAGTTCTCCATTGCTGATGAAACTTAGCTGGGTAGAAAATTCTTGATTGGAATTTTTTATCTGTGAGAACCTTAAAGATTGGATTCCAGTCTCGTCTAGCCTGTAGTGTTTCTGTAGATAAGTCTGCTGCTATTCTAATTGATTTTCCCTGGTAGATAGTCTGACCTTTCTCTCTTGCTGCCTTTAGGATTTTTTCTTTTATACCTACTTTGTGTAAGTGAATTACTATGTGTCTAGGGGTTGGTCTTCTCATTTGGTGTCTTGCAGGAGTTCTCTGAATCTCTTGTGTTTGAATGGTCATGTCTCTGATGAGATGATAGAAGTTATTTTTGGATAATTTCAAGGAATGTTTATTTCAGGGTGGTCTCTGTCTCTTCATCTGAGTCAAGGATTCCAATTAATCTTAGGTATGGCATCTGGACATAATTGCTCATCTCTTGGAGGCTTTGTTTTTTTTAAGCTTCTTTTGTATGTTTTTAACAGTTTGGACAGACCTGGGTGGGGCAATGCAGGCCTGTGCCAGGTTCTGGGAAAGAGAAGATGGTGCTGATCACCGTCACCTCACTGCAGTGGGACTCCATTTCAGATTTTCACACCCTGCCTTCTCCACAGTTCCTGAGGTTCACGCCAGTCTGCTGCCACCGGTGATGGCATGGACCGGGTGCAGGTGGTGAACAGCTCTTCTCTGCTGTCTCCTCTCAAGCAAGAGAGCCCTGAGAACAGCAGATAATCCTTCATGCCGGGGGCTCCAATCTTAGAGTGGGTTTAAGTCACCTCTGGAGATGAACCCTGGGTGCATGAACCTGAGTGTCCCCTCAGATGACTTTCACTCACCCACTGCCACACATTCACTAATGCAGAGTCTTTATGGACACTCGTTTCTGCAGAGACTCTCATACTCTGGCCTGTTCCATTGACATCTTGCCTCCTCTCTCCAAGAACTTTAAAATTTCTTGTGTAGTTCTGCTGGAAGGAAATTCCATCGGCTCTTATTTATCTGTAAACGACATTATTTCATTGTTATTTTTTGGTGGTTATTTTGCAGAATATAGAATTCTGGGTGGACAAATATTTTCTTTGAGTACATTAAAAATGTTCTACAATGTCCTCTGGTTTTGACTTTTATCTTTGTTTCATTGTATGTGATGTGTTATTTTTCTCTAGCTACTTTTAAGATTTTCTTCTTGTCATTGGCTTAAAACAAGTTGATTCTGGGTTCCTTCGTGTAATTTTCTTTAAATAGTCAGCATGGGAATCATTGGCATTATGGTATGTGGGTTCATATTTTTCATTATTATATTTATATTTTCCAGCTATTACTTAATTGAAATATTTTTTACCCTCAAAGCGTTTTAATAGATCACAACTGTATACATGTTAAATAATTTGATACTATCTCACAAATAACTGATATTTATTCTTTCAGCCATTTTTTTCTTTCTGTGTTTCTATTGCTGTATTTCTTCTGCTGTCCCCAGTTTCTCTGATTTTTTTTCACAATACATAGTCTGCAGTTCCTTCAAATCAGTGTATTTTTATTTCAGATATTATATTTTGTATATTTAGAAGTTCAATTTGAGTCTTTCATATTGCTCTCCTTATCATTGTCATGTTCTCATTGACCTTCTTAAACACTGGGAACATATTTATAATAGTTGTTTTAATGTCCTTGCTTGATAATTTAATTCTTTCTGTCATGTCTGAGTCTGTGTCTATTGATTACTTTATCTCCCAGTTGCAGGCTCTATTCCAGGCTTCTTTGTGAGTCTGGTGATATTAATTGGATACTAGATATCGTGAATGTCATATATGTTGGATTTTTCTTTTCTTATCTTTTCTTTTTTTTGAGTTGGAGTCTCACTCTGTCGCTCAGACTGGAGTGCAGTGGCATGCTCCCGGCCACCGCAACCTCAACCTGCTGGGCTCTAGCAATCCTTCTGGCTCAGCCTTCCAAGTAGCTGGAACTATAGGCACATGCTACCATGCCCAGCTAATTTTTTATTTATTGTAGAGACAAGGTCTCACCAAGTTGCCCAGGTGGGTCTCAAACCCATGTGCTCAGGCAATCCACTCACCTCAGCCTCCTAAAGTGCAAGGATTACAGGCTGAGCCACCGAGCCCAGCCTGGATTTTCTAATATGCTTTTAAATAGTGTTGAAGTTCTAGCACACTGATGTATTACTTGGTATTAGCTTGATTCTTATGATTTTTTTTACATTATTTTATTATAAAGGTATGGGTTACAAGTCAGGATTAGGCACATAAATAGTGTATGTGCAGGCAAAGTTTGGGCCTAGATAGTGCTCATTTTCCCTGGTTTAGGATTAGATACCTTTTGTGTTATTACATGCTCCCCACCTCTTCCTCCCCTGGCAATGTCCTGTGACTGCAGATTCCTCCCTTGTGTTATTGTGGTTCATGTTCAGGTCCCACTTATGAGTGAAAACATGATATTTGGTTCTTTGTTTCTGTGATAGGTCACTAAGAATGATTGCCTCTAACTCCATCCAATTTGCTGAAAAATCCATGATTTTGTCCTTTATGGCTGCATAATATTACATCATGTATATGTACTACATTTTTGTAACCAGTCTTTTGACAGACAGTGGGGTTGGTTTCATGTTTTTGCTATTGTGTATAGTGTATTTGCTTTTAATCTTTGTTAGGACAGGTCAAGAGAAGTCTATGGAATTTATTTTTTCCTACTATGAAGGCAATATGCTTCTGAAGACTCTGATTGATGCCCTTATGTCATGGGATCTTTCTACTCTGGTTGATGTTTACACAAAATTTTCCCAGTTCTGTATTACTTCTTGAAATTGTTCAGTCTACTTATCCTCAGTGGTTCTTTCTCCAGTCTTTCATGATGCTACAGGTACAGATCAAACTTTCTGCCAAATCTTAAGAGAACCTCTCTGCAGATCTTTGGAGTTCTTTATCTTTCTAGGCAGCTATTTATTCTCTTGTCTTCTCATTTACAAAGAAGTTCTGACCAACCTTGTATCCCCAAACTTCATTCTCAATTTTCTCAATTTATTAAGACTACCAGGTTCCCATTTGGGCCTTCCAAGTCTGTTTTCTAATCTGAAACTTGCCTCTGGGCAGAATTGAGTGCACTTGTAACCCTAACCTTGTTTCCTTTCCTTCTGTCAGGGGATACAGTCCTGTGCTACCTATTTTTTCAAAGTCTGAAAATTGTTACTTTATACATTTGGCTCAGTTATCTCGTTTTTTAAAGTAGAGACATAAATCTGATTCCTGGTGTTTAATCATGGCTGGAAGCTGAAAAACCAAAGTGATTCTTTTAAAATGTAAATTAAATTATGTCATTATTCTGCCAAAAATCTTCCAGTAGTTTCTCATCTTGCTCATAGTGAAATACTACAAGGTGCTTTCCCAAGAAGGGTTCCACAATCAAATAAATTTGAGTAAACCTTCATTTTAGGTCTTCCTCTGAATGATTCATAATATCTATTATCATATCAAAGACGATGAAAAGTTCTACAGTTAAAAATCCAATGTCCTTCAAACTTATTTGAACTTAAAAAAAAATAGCAGTCCTCCTAACATCCATTAGAGTCTACATTTGGGAGTCATCAGCATTTAAGTAAAAGGTCACACATGGACAGGGGTAATATTCTTCATGAAGATGGTGAGGAGTGAGTTGGTAAGACAGAATTTGAAATATTTTCCTACATTTTAATCTCCATTAAATTGAAAATGGACAATGTGAGAGAGATATGCTCAAATTGGCAAGCATTAACTTTAAAAAGGTACAAAACATAATTTGGATATAAAGAAAAAAAAACCCGGTATAGGGTAGAAACTAACTTTCTCTTAGTGACAGTCCTTTATATCTACCTTTTAAAAATAAGCTGTTATAGATCAGGGAGGCAGTTTCTCAAAGTGTTTAGGAGCTCACATACTCAGCATGTGACTTTAAGCCAGTTTCTTAGACTCTTTAAGACTCAATTACCTCATCTATAAAATAAGAATAAAAATAAACCCTAAGATATAGAGTTCCAGCCAGAACAATTGAAACAATGGGTAGGAAGCCCTTTGCACCAATTTCACCATATAATAAATATTCAGTAATTATTGTATTACATTTTTTTAACAAAGAAAAACAAAAAGCGCAGGAAGAAAAAAAAGAAATCCATGACTTAAGAGTGGAGGGAAGCCAGGCTTGGTGGCTCAGCCTGTAATCCCGCGTCTTTGGGAGGCTGAGGTGAGTGGA
>NW_007259184.1:665196-667216 GCF_000164805.1 Carlito syrichta | reverse complement strand
CACTGCACTCCAGTCTGGACGACAGAGTGAGACTCCAACTCAAAAAAAAAAAAATAAAAAAGAGTGGAGGGAAAATAGATTTTGCTAGCAAAGAAAGATGTATGTAAAGTAACCACATAACTTAAAGAAATGAAAGAAACAAGATGGATGAGAGTGGAGAGACAGAAGCTTAAGTCCTGGATTGTTACATGTTATTCTAAGGCTTGTAAAGAAGTCTGCAGACTTCTGAGACTTCTGCAGATCTCAGTTTCTTCTTCTAAAAATTGGAATACGTATACCCTCTTGTGACTAAGGTATTGAAAAGATCAAACAATATAGCAGATATAAAAAGTCTTATGAAAGGTATAAACATTATGTAAGAAATATTAGATGATTATATATAATTAATGGGAAACTTATAACTATAAATAAAAACAGTAGCAATGTATAGCCCAGAATCTATGAGAAATATTCTCATCTTATTTACATTAGATGCATAGGAAGTGCTGCAGAGAAAATGGGTATGTAAGAACCCTCTTGGAGGCAACGAGAGAGTTGGGTTAGACTTCCAGATTTTGAAACCCACATCCAGTTCTCTCTTCCTGAACAGGCTGAGAAGTGTTACATTCCTTTCAGAATCTGAATCAGTGATAGCACTTTACATTCTGATCACGAGAAAATCTCTCTTTTGCTGTTTTGTTGCTGGCCGAAGAGCCCAAACTTCTACACTGTGTAAAAACCACATTTCTCCCTTGAGGTCAAAGATATTGACATTTTCTGTCCGATTTGGAAATGCTTTATCCACAAGCTACAGTAAATCTGATTTAGTCTCATCCTCTATATCACTGATAATTCTGACTTTGGCAGAAGCCTCTGTTGTGCCAGAGAAACAAAGTGAACAAGAGAACCCAGATTGTGAGGTCCAAATGAGATGTATGATGAAGGGTTGGTTCTGCAGTGCAGCTCCTGTGTTTCATTTAGTTTTGCTTTGTTTCTCCATCTAGAATGAGGTGACCTTCCAAGAAACTTAGAAATAATTTTTAAGCATACTGGATCAAAGTCCACCCAAACAGATATTTGTTACTACTTTATCTGACTATGTACCCTGTTGAACTAACTGTGCAAACTTAGTCACAGCAGGTCCTTTGTTTATGATGACATAGGAAGAAGAGGGGGGGAAGATAACAAAATATGTTTTAGTGAGAAAATGTGTATTTTTTATAAAAAATGATAAGAATCTAGCTATGAGATATGAAATTAGTTATTGTCTTTTCTCCCAATATGCTTTGGGCACATAAATCTTCAGTCTTAGTGCATGGACACTCATACATTTCCAGATTTGGAGCTAAACACACAGAGTTCCTCCCTCAGTATACCCTCCCCTCTCCTTTGTAGTGGAGATCTGTTTTATTTTTGCAGTCTTTTCCCATTGTTCTGATACTAGCACACTGTTTTTGTTTCTTTTTTTAAATCAGGAATAAATGTTTCTATGTTCTAAGTTGTCCTGGTGAAACTGTCCCCTCATCCTAGCTTGTGAGCATAGGGTTCAGGCCAGCCAGTCAGGGTATCCCATTTCCTTTGTTATAATGATTATAAGTATGAACACATGGCCCAAAGAATTTTAAGCCTTCCCAGTATTTGATATTTGGAAAATGAAGAAACAAGGTCTCTTTGTTTAATTACAAGATATAAGAACATAAGTCTAAGAATGGAACCCATAGCAGAAAGAAGAATTACTGAAAGATAAAGACAGAAGAGACAGTCAACAAATAAAACTCTAATATCATCTTTTATACTAGACTGATTCAGCACTTCAACTCCGAGATATATAAGCCAGTAATTCTCCTCTTACCATCAGGCATTTAAATTTGGTTTTTGGGGAGATCTTGTCTCTACAATAAATAAAAAAGTTAGCCAGGTGTGGTAGTGCACATATGTAGTTCCAGCTATTTGGAAGGCTGAGGCGGAAGGATCGCTGGAACCCAGCAGGTCGAGGCCACAGTGGCCGGGAGCGGCCACTGCACTCCAGTCTGGGTGACAG
>NW_007259184.1:639846-665176 GCF_000164805.1 Carlito syrichta | reverse complement strand
AACAAAAAAAAAAAAAAAAAAAAAAAAAAAAACCAGGGCTAATATAGTATATATTAAAGTCTTTCATGATTAATATCTTTAGGGCCATATTTCACCAGGGCATAATAAATACAAACCAATTTGCTTTTGATACTCCTTTGGAACGGAAATCATGATTTAAACAAAACCATCTGAGAATATGAGACAGAAGCCACCTTTCAACTGTGCTGATCTGAGTCACTCAAAAAAGTTTACTTGCCTTCAAAGAACACAAGGGATAAAAGTTTAGGAGACACACCAGAGACATAGAATGATGTACTGACCCTTCCATTGCTTAAGGAATGATTATCTTCCTCTCTCAGTACTTAGGACCAGCTTTGATTAAATTTCATAAAAAGGTTATTTCATTAATTGCATTTTTATATAAGTAATGGCTTTGCCAAAATTACTTTGCTGTAGAAGTGAGGCTGATCCTGCACCATTACCTGACCCCTTTTATTCATCCAAACCATAAATAATTTCTAGCTTCCCATAGAACTAAAGTAAAAATTATCAAGAGAATATCAGGATACTTAGTGCTAAAGCTTCCTAGGTATAGCTTTTTTGTCACCTTAGGACAAATTACTTAAAAAAGAATGCAAAAAGCATTACAGCTCAACACAAATCTCTTAACTTCTTAGCGCAAACGGTTTTAACAAAATGTTTATGTTTTGTATAGCTAATTGCTACAAGTCTGTAACTAAAACCAAGATTTCAGTAGCTCAATATATAGAACTTATAGATAAATCAATCCTGTAATCCTGCTTTTGGCTTTTGGTTTTTGACTAAGAGCCAAAATTTAAAATTTTTTAAGGCTTGATTCATGCCTGCCCACCTTTATTCTTGTCTACCCTAAAACATTTAATTGGCTATAAGTCATTTTTGGCTCTAAGTTCCCTGGATATAAGAGTTTCAGTGAAGGACAGAACGGACCCAGGGCAGCTAACCACACTACCCTTGTATCAATATGGGACAAAATACAGGTTTTGCGATCAATGCTATCTCTAGCAACTCTTGGCCAGAAGGGGAGAAATGTGAACCCAAAACAAAATCGTAAGTTCATCAACTGACCAAATGGACCCCCTCTTGGCCAGAGGGACCCTAGAATAACTTGAAAAACTGGATTCCTGGCAATGATGGGAAGGGAGGTTGGACATGTCTCATCATATGCTCTCCCTTTTGGCATCTAGACACAACTGAGTATCAGCATTTACATTAAAATAGAGATTATAAGGAAAACAAAGAAGTGAGGCTGAGTAACAGTTTGAATTATTAATCAATAGGTTTTTTTTTCCAAGATGTTTCTCATCACCTAACCCCTTCTCCTAATTACAGTAGCAAAACCTTCTGAGAATATGAGACAGAAGCCACCTTTCAATAGTGCCGATTTGAGTCACCCAAAAAAGTTTAATTGCCTTCAAAAGAACACTGGGGACATTTTGTCTTCCCTACTACAAGGATGAAATGCCTCAGAAGAATGACTAATTTAATTTGCAGCTTCTGAACTGTAAAATACTAGGTAGAAGAATGTGAACGGAGGTGAGCTGAGAAATGTGTGAGTTTCCTGAAAGAGGGCACTCAGAAACATCAAAGGAGTGACTATATGGTACATGCCTGATACAGCCCCTCACCCTGTCTCATCTGCCAGTTTTTCAGAGTTTCAGAGTAGGGAGGGAGAACAACCAATGGTGATCCATGGTTCTCAGGGAGAGCTCATGTCAAGAGAACTAGACATGGAACAATGGTTAGCACAGCGGCAATCAGCAGAAATGAATGGCCCAGGATTAGAACAAATGAAAAATATCAAAGAAGATGTCCGCTTGGACAGACATAACTGTTTCCTGCATCGTGAGTTAAGGAACTTAGCCACCATCCTGGGAAGAAAGGGACAAGACCTTGAATTGGTTGAAATTTTAGTGCCTATTGTTAAATAAAAATCATAGGAGGCCATTGTTTTAAAAATAAATTCCTTCACTAGACCCAAACAGACCAGACTAAAAATCAAAATGGAGTCACCCATGCTAAAGTTTCAGTCACCTAACCCAAACTAATTTGCTATCTGACATTCTGAGAAATAAGGAGAAAAGATATCAGTCAATTTCCCAACAGGCCCATTTAAATGTTCAGTAGCACAGGAGAGTTCCTTCTGCTTTAATCCTTACACACACACAAAGGTAACCTGCAAAAACCTCTTAATTATAATTTATTTTTCTGTTGTTCTGTCTCTTTGTTCCAACGTAGCAGGAAAAGAAATTTTGGGGTGACTAATACACTCTTCTTTCTTTGCTTATGCTTTCTTCAGCCCTTCTCTGTTAATAAAACCAACCTCTTCTGCTCAACTATTCTATTCTATAGAGGAAATATTGCTCAATTCTAGATCTGTGAATAAAGCCTGTTTAGATCTTTAAACTATGTTTGTTACGTATATATTTTTTTACTTTTGGACACTGTCTTCAAGAGAATGAAACCTTGAAGTAGAATTATGCTAAATTACAGAAAGTAAAGCTTACATTTATTAAGCACTAGAGTGTCATATTCACAACTCAAATTTTAAAAATTATTTTTTCAGGGTAAAATAACCAAAAAAAAACCTTTTAAAATGGTTTACTTAATGTTTGCATTTGAATTTATGGATCTCTAAGCTAAGGTTGTGTGTTAAGCAAACAATTACATTTTGTTGCAGGCAGTCAGCACTTACTCCACATCAGCACTTACTCCACACCCCCTGCATTTCTTTAACTTGTGCCTATAAATATTTCTTCTTCTCTTTATCAAAGGATTATCTGTCCCAGGCTAGTCATCACATAAAGGTGAACTGTTAACCACAAGGATGCTGGGCTAAAGATGGTGGCCCACTCAGTATTTGTGCTTTAAGATCTTCAGCTGCTCAGCTCCAAACCCACATCCTCTGACCCAGAGTGGACAGGCACTGAGAAATAGGGGAAAGCCATTGTCTGGGTTAGCATTGTCTGCTACAAAGGAAATACATCTTTTACATTTTAATTCAACTATTCTGAAACATTTTTCTTTTCTTCATTTTAAGAAAGAAGTAATACTTATTACATGAGATTTTATGTATGTTATTTCACTTAATCCTCACAATAACACTGTCTGAAAAATTTTATTATCCCCATTTTCAAACAAAGTGAAACTCAGGCAGGTTGAGTGATTGATTGTAGGTGATACCCATGATCAAATCAGGGAGAAATTACAAATTATAGTAAAATTAGCCTGTCTCTGAAGATAACCATACCACACACCTCCTAAATTTGAATTACATTAAAAGGTCTCGCTGGGCTAGGTGGCTCAGCCTGGTAATCCTGCGCCTTTGGGAGGTTGAGGTGAGTGGATTGCCTGAGCCCACGGGTTCGAGACCCGCCTGGACAGCGAGACTTCATCTCTATAATAAATCAAAAAATCAGCTGGGCGTGGTAGCGCATGCCTGTAATTCCAGCTACTTGGAAGGCTGAGGCGGAAGGATCGCCGGAGCCCAGCAGGCGAGGTTGCGGTGGGCGGGAGCGGCCACTGCACTCCAGTCTGGGCGACAAAGTGAGACTCCAACTCAAAAAAAAAAAGGCCTTTGATGTTTTAGTGTTAAATGGAAATTCACTGAGTGCTGTCTGAGAGATATGTTTGAATACCCTTGGTATTCCTTTGGCCAAGAATTCACTGCCCCTACATATTCACATAATTGTGTTTTTTCATCTTCAGACCCAATCTAAAATGTTACCTTCCTGACAAGACTGACTTTAATGACCTAATCTAAAGCAGAAAAAGAGGCAGTTCAGTGCCCAGCCTCTGTCACATGAATGTGTTCTCTGTGTTTATCACTTCCTGAGATGGTCTTCTTTTTTACCCATTACTTATGCCCACTAAGTGGAAATTCCCATGTGCCCCAAAGGGAAGATTTCTGACTTTCATTCTTGTGTCTTTACCGTGATATGACAGTAGCCATATTATCATACTCCTCTACTCAAACTCCTCAAGGTCTTTGCACCTCACTCAGAGTAAAATATCAAATCCTCATCCAGTTTGGTCTCTGAGGGTCTTTTCAACTCACTTTTCCCAGCCAGGGTTTGATAAAGGCTTCAGGGTCTACCCTGACAGTTCATCTGCTTGGAACAATATTTGCTCAGATTTCTGCATCCCTCACTTACTTACTTTCCTCAAACTTCTGCTGATTCTGCCCGATTGTTTAAAATAATAAAGAAGGAACATAATAAATCTTCACTTTTATATTTAACCAAAATCACTTTCAGGCATCCTTCCAAGATTTATTAATTGTTTAATTCTACTGAACTTCATGGATACATGGTTCTATAGAAAGCAGTAAAAATTTGCTAACCTTGCTATTTCTAAAAAAATTTATAGAAAAAAAATGCAGATTTCATCCACCCTCTACTGGTCAAATATTTGAATGATCTTATGTGGCTTTTTTTTTTTTGACCATTTTACTTTTATTTCTATAAACTGGCCTCATTTATTTCCCTTAGTGTTTGATTATTTATTCATTTATCTTTTGATTCAATCTACATTTCTGAGCACCTACTAAGTATTCAGTGGTAAAGATGCAAAAATAAACAAGACACCATTCCTGTGTTCAAAAATGCCATAAGGTCTAGTAAAACATTTTTGCAAATTATTAGGAGAATCACTGTAACATATGTGTTAACTTAAATAACAGAGAGAGGTTCTCTAAGTGAAAATGATGTTTATTTGCAATGGAAATACAAGTGCCATAGTAAGCTATGTGAACATTCAGGGAGGGTGTGAAAGACAAGTATTTTTAAAGGAAAAAATGAAGAAGGTTATGTTAATTGTTTTGAAATAATTATTCTTGGCCACAAAGATCAGTAACAATGGTGATGCCAGGCTAAAGTTGGACAAGCAGTCACCAGGCAAAATTCCTTGCAGAAGTATTTTATATAAGCTTGTGATGACAAGCAGTTACCAGGAAAAATTTCTTGCAGAAGTATTTTATATAAGCTTGTGATGACCTCTGTGCAAAGTTTTAATTTTTACAGTCTTTTGTGATCATTTTTACCAAGCACACAGGTGTGAGATCTTCTCCATAGCCTTCCCCAGGCTCTATTTATCCGTGTTACTTGTATTTTTTTTTAAATTAGTGACTTCATTTTGACTCTGAAAAATTTCAGATTTCCTCACTTTTGATCAAAATCTTGTATTGAAAGCATCAACTAATCAATCAGCATCTTGTTAGGTTTTGAGGTCCCTTTGTGCCAGAATGAACCTGTCTCAGTGACTGGTCTCATTTCATGTTGAAACAGAATGATTGGTGGCCAGAACCCTGCATCAAAACCCTTTAGCCACATTTGAGCAACAAGGATGTTTAAGGAAGTGACTGCCAAGCTAAGTCTACCTGGAGTCTGCAGTTAAGTTCAGTTTTGTCTGTTCTGCAATCTTTTGTTATCATTTCGAAGTGCTGGACCAGTATTATTTTGTTAGGAGTTGTGCTTCTCTAAAAATGTAATAAGTACCAGTTGCAAAATTTGAAATGAGAAAATACAAAGCAAAATTTACAGTAATATGACAATCCAAGTTTGATGATTTTGAGCCATAAACCTAGGCTTAAAGACAATCAGTTGAATAAATCAGATGATCAAATGGAATTAGATAAGATCTGTTGCAACCACATACATGGCCTGTTTTCTTATTTTGTGTCTATTGATCTCAACTTTCCAGAAAAATTTATCCAGGTACAGCATGTAGTATTAGCAATAGCACACACATTTTCTCATTTAACCAATGGATACTAAAGATTTCTTGGTTAAGTTCTGTTAAGTTGCCAGTAGAAACTACTGATTGCAAAATTTTAATTACACCATTGTCCTGCCAAGTGAAAAAGGTAGAAGTAAGGGTGGTAAGAGTCTCATTATGATATGAAGTCTTGTTCTAATGTCTTGGGATAAGTCATCGACAGTGTGAAGACATCAACTTCTGGTTTGCAGTTCAGATGTCTCTGGTCAGGACATGGGCAATCTGGTGAAGTTTTTGTGTGGTTCATCCATTAGGCATGAGGACTGTTCTTTAAAATGTATCTAGTTTCAGCTTATAGGACTTTAGGAAAAGAGTGGGTTTTGTTTTTAGTTGGAGAATTGTCACTATACATTAGAGTACCTTAAGAGAATTAAGGATCTAGTCCAGTCTGCAGATAGATACCAAGAACTTGAAAGTAATGCATAATGCTACAATCTAACAAGAGTATTGTAGTTTGTTATCTTTTGAAACATAACTGTTTCTTTCTATATTCATCACATAAGACTCTTAGATTTTAAAATCTCTTGAGGCTAGGAATCCAATTCATGGCATACTTTAGATTTCATTTGCAGTCTTAAGATTTCTGGGCCTGCCAGGGAGTGACAATGTTTACTCATTCACTGTGAGTTTTGGATCCCTTGAAAGCCAGGCATTTGATGCACATTCTCAAATATGGCGTTTCAGCTAAAGCCTTGATAATGTAACCGATGTTTTCAATGTAACCAATGTTTTCAAACTGCTATAAAGAGAAAGTAGATTTTCGTTGAACTTACACAAATAGCCACATTATCACAGAAAATAAAAATACTCATAATTAAGTTCCAATTTTTAGAGGAATCAAGTAGAAAAAAAAGCAAATACTTCCACTTTAGCTCTTAAAAGTACACTTTACCAAAATGTTATAAACTATAGATAGCTTAAGAGACAAAATTTCTTTAAATCCAGAAAACACAGTTTAAGTAAATAATAATGATATTAAAAGTCACAAAACGTTAACTTTATCGATTCCTTAATTGTATGTATTTTTTTATTTTGTGCAATCTTTTTCTCAAATTTTAATTTTTTTAAAGATGTGGGATACAGTTCAGGATTAGGTTTACAAGTGGTCATAATACAGGTAAAGTTTGGGCCTCCCTTTGGCCTTCACTTTGCTTGGTTTGAGATCAGGTACCCTTATTAATGTTATGTCCTTCCCCCCCACCCCACGGCAGTTTCTGGCTATTGCCAATTCCTTTCTTACAGTATCATGGTAAATGTTCAGGTTTTGCTCAATTTTAATTAGTGGTTTTATAAAACCATTAGTTTCTTTATTAGAGCTCTGAAAATTTTGATTTGATCCATTGGTTTAAAATTATTAGAAATTTTCATTTGCTAGTACTTGTTAAAGACTCAAAAGCAACTTTGAACCATAGCTGATTGCAAATGTGTTTTGAATGTAATTCAGTCACTGTGGATAACAAAAACTTAGAATAGCCATGATTAAAAATCTGATGAAAATTCACAATTGACAAGGAAATGTAGTTATTTTTATTACATGCAGAATTTTAAGATATTCACCAGAATTAAAACTGATAGTGTCGAATTAGTACCATCAGACTTGTAAACATTTTACATAATCTTTAGAATACTTACATTTATAACATAGTCATACAAATAAAACTTTAGGAAATATTTAACAACCAAAATGTTGACTGCTAACATATTAAATTCCTATAAATTTGTATAATTTTTGAAACATTTATATCAATAACATCCATAAATGTAACTGAAAGAGTATCTAGTGTCACATGACTTGACAATACTTCCTACACAATTTACCAAATAAGCTTAATTATTTAATATTTATTCAAGATGAGAAATTCACACTCTAAGGTTCTCCAGGGGCTCAACTAGAAGACCCTAAAGTTAATTCTAAGTGTCAAAAATCCTTATTTACGATTTTGGTCATAGAGAAATTTGCCAAATACGTCAAAAGGTTCAAAACAGAATCACAGATCAGAATCAAAACAGAATCACAGTTTACTATAAAATAATAGTCATTCATTTAACCAAAATGATCATCAAAAATTTTCAAAAGCAAAACAGAAAGTTACATGGACAAAAAATATGAACCATTTTACAATTCAATTTTTTCCTAAGTAATCAAAAACCTAAAAAAGACACCACAGGAAATTATCTTGATAAAATGTAAAATCTTTGTTTTACAGGTTATTTACCAGAAAGGCACAGAGAAATGTTCCTTCTGAGAAGCCTATTTAGATAACCTAGAAGAAAATCCTGATAAAAATGGTATTTAAATTCTATATGATGCAGGGTGAAAGTGTCAAGGCTTTTGAGTGTACAATACATTATAGAGGAATATAAATCAGGAAATTAGTCCCTTAAGCAGGGCAATACATGGCATTTAGTAACAGCATGGGAAGTTTTCTGATTGCATGGAATAATGTAGACACATCAAGAAAAGCCAAGAGTAAAGATTAAGTTATACTAGGGAAAAACATTCCTTTTCCAGGCCTTTGTAATGAATATTTTAGTGTCAGATCATGACATCAGAGTTAGAACCAGAGGGAAAAAAAGGTTAGAGTTGACAAAAATATTGAAAGAAAGAGTTGTCAGCCCAGTCAAGCAAAAATATATACCTTTTTAAGGGAAGAAAGGAGAGTCAAAGCAAAAATGATGCGTGACCTGCAAATCCCATGCTGAGAGCAAAAGCTAAAAGTTTTGAGAAAAATCTGAGAAGATTAAAAAAAAAAATACCCAGGAAAATGAAATTACCATTCTGAATGAAAAAGACAGCATTTGCAACCTGAAAATAAGAAAATTAAAAATATCTCAGCAAGAAATGTGACAGAACTAGAAACTGTCTATTGTTTAAAAAATGACTGTTAAACATTTCAGAATTATTAAAAATCAAAACCTCTTTTGTTGTTGTTGTTTTTCAAAACCTCTTGTTATCATACTAAGAGCAAATTAATACTTTAAGAAAATGCTATTCTAACGTAGGGGACCACATTTTTTAGTTTTGTATTAGTGTCCTTTTTATACTAAGACTTTTTATTTTGAAATACTATAAATAATTTCATTTTAATTATAGCCAATGTGATCACACAAAATTCTTCTCATAAATTTCCCTTTCACAAACCTTACCATGACTTACTCAAACCATTTATTACATACTTGGGCTTTCTATTTTGTTTTTTGTTTCCTCTTTCTTTAAGAACCAGTCATTTTAATTTAGGACAAAAGTTTACTCCACATGATTTTTTTCACATACAAATTATTCTGTTTTTAGAAAAACCTCTCTTACCAAAAATATATAACTTTCTTCACATCTTTTTCTTCTTCTTACTGGTTTATCTCTATCTTGCTTCTATTTATTTTCTAAATCCATATTTTGAAACAAACTTTAACCTCCAATCTTATTTTGTTCTCAAATAACATATTTTATGTACTTTATGCCTGTCATATAATCTGTCTTATTAAAAATACATCCTATTCAGAAGACATACATTTCACATACTATATATATATATATATATATTTAAACTTTTAACTTTTAGTAACCTTAAATTTTAACAAAAACCTAAGAAGTATAACATTTTGAATTATCTGTCACTATCAATATTTTATAGGTGAGAAAAATTTAATAATTTTTAAAAGTTCCCACATAGCATAGTTTTTATGTGAATAATAAAAAAAGTATGTTTAGTCTTTCTATAAAATTTAAGAAGAGAAAACTTATATTTGGGTTCAGTATTTTTTTTCCATTTTATTTATCGCATTTTGGAATGACTGAGATATTTAATAAATATTAAATTTAACATAACATAACTTTAAGACTTCAAAATACTTAAATAGTTTATATAGAGGTATTTATTCAATTTGCATTTACTTTATTTATCAGTTTACTTAGATTTCTTATGAAAACTGAGATATTAGAAAAAAGCTAGTCATCATTTCAATTTATTTCTCTGTTAATCGTTTTTATAGTGTATGAATATCAAGTGCTCACCTTAGCAAGAAGCTTAATGTTTAAAATATGACTGTTTTTCTGAGTCAGAAGATAGAGCTGTTTTCATTAAATCAATAATACTAGTTAGTCTTAGTTTTTAGAAAATTATACAAGCAAAGATTATTATATTTTAGGCTAGGTTTATAACGGTGTGTCAAGTCCCAACACCTTAAAACATGAGATAAATATAAAACTTTCTGACTTTTAAATCCAGGCACAAATATATGCTGATAGTTGTGAAGACAGTTTTGTTTTTACTTTAACAATAATTTTAAAACCAGCTTATTTAGTAGAAATTTAATTCAGGCATATGAACTAAAGTCATCTAAATAATTACTATATTTTTAATATTTTATATGAATGCCCATTTGTCTCCACCAATCTAAACAAAATTCCATAACATATTTCTGGCCAAATGTGACAGATTTTATCCTGTAGACACACTGTACAACATACCTATAAACATATTATAATTATGTACATATTTATAAACACTCTCAAATACAAATACATGTACAAATAAAGATCTTATAGGTTTTATGTTAGAATTTTTATCATGAAATAGTAATACCCAGTTTGTAAAAGACAGCTGGATCCCAAATTATATTTCTTATTAATTGAAACCTGGGCCAGATGTGGTGACCTACACCTTTAATCCCAATATTTTAGGAGGCCAAGACCGGAGGAGGATCACTTGAGCCCAGGAGTCTGAGATCAGCAAGAGGAACAGAGAGAAACCCTATCTCTACAAAAAAAAATAAATAAATAACTGGGTGTGGTGGTGTCCACTTATAGTCTCAGCTGTTCAAGAGGCTGAGGTAGGTTTGTCTGAACCCAGAACTTTGAGGCTGTGGTGAGCTATGATAGTGCCACTGCACTCAAACCTGTTTACATGGCTAAATTTTATTTTATTTTATTTTTGAGCCAGAGGCTCACTCTGTCGCCCAGACTGGAGTGCAGTGGCACACTACTGGCCGCCACAGCTTCGACCTGCTGGACTCAGGCAATCCTTCTGTCTCAGCCTTCCAGGTAGCCAGAGCTACAGGAGTGTGCTACCATGCCTGGCTAATATTTTTTTTATTTATTGTAAACACAAGATCTCGCCAAGTTGCCTGGGTTGGTCTCGAACCCACAGACTCAGGCAATCCTCTCACTTCGACCTCCCAAAGTGCTGGGATTATAGGCTTGAGCCTCCGTGCCCAGCCTACACGGCTAAATTTTATTTTCCCTGATAGGTCATCAAATGAAGGCTGTAGATCTAAATTTTGGGTAAAACAGTTTCCGTGGCCATTTGATTTTTTTAAAAAAGAAGAAAAAAAATTACTCTTTCTTCAGTTTCAAATGAGCTTAGGGTTAAATTTCCAATTATTTACATTTTAGCTAGGAGTATGAATTTTATTTTAAAAGTATCTGCACGTACCCTTAAACCAGAAACAACTCTATCTTTTGTTTGCTGGTCTATTATGCTTGACTGGCAAATGCAGGAAGAAAATAATTTTACTTTAAAAAAAATTTTGGCATTTGCATTTTGTCCTCTGCACGGCAGAAACAGCAGAAAGTGTATGTTATACACTGATACCTTATATGACTTCTCTGAGCTCAAGATTTTGACCTACTTGATCTGAGAACCTAAACTTTGTATGCATTTATCAAGTTCTTTTTATTTTAGATTATTAATTTTTTTAAGCCCCATCACTGTAAGCAATTGTTAGGCTAACCTAAAGATGTCTAAGCTGTTTATTGCCATGGAGCTGTTGTAATTAAAGACATTCTTTTGAAAACCCTTTAAGAATTCTGTTTCTTTTTACTATTGGCTGAGATGCTATAACAGTGAGTTTGAACTCAACATGAGTGTAAAAGGGCTGGGTGTGGTGGCTCATGCCTGTAATCCCAGCACTGTGGGAGGCCAAGGTGGGCAAAATTGCTTGAACCCCGGAGATTGAGACTAACCTGGGCAACATAGAAAACCTCATCTTTACAAAAAAATAAGCCAGGTGTGGTGGTGTGCCCCTGTAGTCCCAGCTACTCAAGATGCTGAGGTGAAAAAATCGCTTGAGCCCAGAAGGTCAGGGCTGCCATGAGCTATGATCGTCATGATCGTGCCACTGCACTCCAGTCTGGACAAGAGTTGGATCCTGACTCAAAAAAAAAAAAAAAAAAAAAGAAAAGTAGAAAAATCAACAGATTCAAAGTAGAAAAAAAGAGAGAGAGAGAGAAGTAGAGAGCTTAGAAGTCTCCGCTTATTAACTCTATAGTAAAAGGTTGTTTTTTTTTTTTAAGAGACAGTCGGATAATGACCATTGAATGCTGAATTTTCCTTTATGTATTTCGCCCATCAGTTTAAGAATGTGAAGAACAGACCATAATGTGTAGCCAGTTGGAGTTCTAGAAAATCTGGTATGCCTTAATGTTTGAGAATCCCCTTACATTACTTTGTTCTTACTGGTGACAACAATCCTAGTGGCTATCCTACTCCCACCATTTAGAATGTTTACTTTTGTTCTGAGAAGGAAAAAGAGGAAAGAGAGTCAAACCAAATCAAAGGAAACCAAGATTAGAGTGTTCACAAAACATTTAAATCCGGACATCTAGATTGAATAATTTATTAAACTAGGCATGCAGATCAAAAGTGAATTCACCAGAAAAGGCATGCCACATGAACAGAATTAGATTCTGTAGATATCAGAGTACTCCACCCAGAAAGACATGTCTTTATACCAGAAAGGACTTAGCAACAAAGACTAAAAAAGTCTTTATCATTCCAAGAGGGATGTATGACCCTTCAACAAAGTGTCTTTATCAAAACCAGTTCAAAATAAAGTATTTCCACTAAAAATAGAAAGGCTCAGCTTGAGAAAGGACTCACCAGGGCTGGAAGGTGAGCCATGGAAGCATAGAGCTCAAAGGGCTCAAGTGAATACTACACACCGATTCCAAGAATTGCCAATTTATTCTGACAGTGATCTTTTTCAGGTTCCATTTCTACAACCATATACATCAACCTAGGTACAGAGAGATAATTTCCTAAAATAAAATGTTTATTTATTTTGGAATAAAACAATGCAAAGGAAATATGTGTGTCATACTAAACTAAGTGCATATTCAGGGATGTAAAGGAAGAGAAACATTTAAAAAAGAAATGAAGAGTACACAATTGTTTGGAGATAATTAGCCTTGGCTACCAAGAGCAATAACAAGGGTGACACAAGCCTGAGATTGGACAGGTAGTTGCTATGCAGAAGTCCTTGAAAAAGTAATGTGTGGGTGTTTGTGTGTGTGTGTGTTTGTGTGTGTGTGTGTGTGTGTGTGTGTGTGTGTGTAAGGTTGTGATGGTCTATGTGCAAGGCTGTGGTTTTTGCAGAATATTTTGTGATAGTTTTTTTTTTTTTTACTCAGGCATGCAAGCATGAGAATCCTCTCTTCATAGCCTTCCTATGACAGGTTTTTGTTTTGTTTTTTAGCATAGTGACTCCATTTTGATTCGAACAACTTTCACATCTCCCATCCCACTGTTTCCATAAGGAAGCTCTCTATTAAACTGCTTCAGAAACTCACACTGAGAATTCAAAAAAGAAACGTTGTATTCTGGAATCTCAATTTTTAGAGGACTAGCATAACAAAAGACACAGTATAGACTGATGAAACTTAGTGTTCATACCAAACAGCTACTCATTTTTCTATGTTTAAGTGTCTTAGCTATAGAAAAAGATTTTAGTAATCCTCCATAGTTTTCTTCTTTCAGTGCTTAATGCCAGCCTAATCTGTTACATAACTGATACCTTTGATGAAATAGAAGGAAGACAGAAGAGGGGCCAGAATTAAATTTGGTATTTATTTGTTTGTGATATTATGTAGACTAATGATAACTTATTCTGCTTATTCCTGTTCCTGTCGTCCTCCCCTTTCCCCCACAATTCTTCCTAGGCATAGAGAATTAAGAGAGAGTAGAAGGAGGAATTAAGAATTAACTGCAGGAACCACTGACATATAATTTTCATTCAAGCATGATTCATTTGTAACCAAGCACTTGCATTTAATAACAATCGAGAAGGACTGCAAGTAGAGTGTATTCAAGAACCCAATTTGTTCCTGGGTGCCCTGGGTTAAGGATACACAGAGGAGGCTGCATTTGGTTTTATTGGGGTAGAGGAGGTAATAACCTAAAAGGATTCTAGACAATGGATATTTTGTTAATTATGACTTTATTGCCTTATTATCATTTCTGTGTATCAATTTACTTCAAAATACTTTCACTTAAGTAAAAAGATATTGTGTAATGGATGTGTGTTTGTGGGTATATGCTTGGTACATATGTGAATTAACTTTAATTTGCACCCTTGGAGCAGTTGTGACTTGAAGTACTACGATCAAGAACCTACATTTCCATCACATTGTATACCTTTGTCATGTACAAGTCTTATTAGTCAATTAAATAATTTACAATTAAAAAAATAAAATAATTCACATTCCAAAGGGATTACAGCAACATTATTGATATGTATTCTAAATTCCTTCTACTTCTGCAAAGTGTTAACTTGCAAAAGAAATGTTTATTTACTTCAATCTGCAAAAATAAATAATGTTCAAGACCTATTGTTATCTAGAAATATTATATAAGCTCAAATGTCTTTTCATGAGTCAGAAAACTGTGCCAAGTGCAACTGTCCCATATCTTCAAAGCATCATTTTCACCAGAACTAGTTTGGGACCTGATTCCTCCTATTTTTTGTTTTGTTTTGTTTTGTTTTTTGTTTTTTTGAGCTGGAGTCTCACTCCATGGCCCAGGCTGGAGTGCAGTGGCACGCTCACGGCCACCTCAGCATCGACCTACTGGGCTCAGGCAATCATTCCACTTCAGCCGTCCACGTAGCCAGAACTACAGGCATATGCCAGCATGCCTGGCTAATTTTTTTTAAAAATTATTTATCGTAGAGATGAGGTCTCCCCAAGTTGCTCAGGCTGGTCTTGAACCCATGGGCTCTGGCAATCTTCTTACCTCAGCTTCCCAAAGTGCTGAGATTATAGGTTTGAATCACTGCACCCAGCAAAGTCCTCCTCTCTTGACAAATGGTTCTATCATCTTATGCAACCAGAAGGTAGCTGACCTGGAGTCCATCACAGAAAAAAAAAATGAAATAAAAATAAAATTCATGCACAGTGCATTTGGAGTACCAGAGTCAGAATGGAATGTCCTGCTACAGAAATGACAGTTTTTCTATCTGCTCAATAATGAATATACAAGTGACTTAAGATTTTTTTTCTTTCAATATTCCATTAGGAGTGAGGTTGAAAAAAAGGAACTCTACAACGTCTATTGCTTCTAACCTCCCGGGGCAACCACTACTGCCTTATTGGTTTAGGTTGGCTCACTGTAGGTCTCCTCCTAGAATCATTGTCTTTCTTTACATTAAATGATAAGTTTGAACAGTGTTTACAACAAACAATTCCCCCATTTACAAAGTGCTGTGTGGTTTTGCAAATTATTTTTAAAGCCATACATGGGAATAAATGATGCACAAAGCATCGACCACCTGAGACTACATTGAGGAACCTATCTATTCCGGGCAGAGTGGAGGTAACATGATCTAGATTTGATGCATCTCAATTGTCATGCAAGAAAACCTCAGAATTGGTAACTGTAAGAGATGAGTGTATAAGGAGAAACCTTTTCCAAGTGTCTGTTAAAATAAGCACAGACCAACACACAGTTATTTAAATCTGTAATCTCAGAGAAGTACATTTTTGGTTACAAATTTCTATGGAACAAACATTATCTATTTATTCTTCCAATTCCAATTAAGCTCCACTAGTTCTACTAATTCTTCCACTAGTTCTACTAATTCTTCCAATTAAGCTCCACTAGTTGTACTAGTGGAGCTTAATAGGAAAAACATTAAATAGTTTTTTGAAACACCTTAACTCTTCATAAAGTTTATCTGCTTTCAAAATGACATAATTAGGAAACTAAGGGCATGCAAGAAGAGAATGAGATTGCTCTGTTAAAGGGCAACTGGTGTGTGATTATTATTTAGTAGGAAATTGTATGTTTCTATTGTTCATTGCTGCAACTTCATTATAGTATGAAAAGAGTTGAGCAAATCCAAAATAAACAACCAATTTTTAAAATGCTAGGTTGTCCTAATGGTGGCAAACCTCTTTAGATGTGTTAATAATTTGTAAAAAAAAAAAAAAAATGTTGGGGTTTGAAGGCTAAAATTTTATTAAAGATCATCTCTATTGTATAATTTAATTTAAACTGAATGTATAGGTACAGTACAAAAATCCCAAGTAAAAGTACAACACACACACGAAGAGAACAATTATTGATTAGCCTGTTGGTATAGTTATCATAAAACAGCAACAGAAGAGTTTTATTCTTGGAGTTGAATTATTACATTGATCTACAGTGATCTATACTAAATCAACTGCGTAATCACTAAATCTAAATCTTGACTGTGAAAGAAAGTGAAGCACAGCATTGAAACAAATGTTCAGATAATTTAAGTTTGAAATATACACACACCCTAGGTTAAAATAATCAGGGGTATAGAGTCTAAATATCCTGGACAAATAAACTGATTATCTCTTTTACAGAATAAAGTAGAGTTTTTGTGATTATTCTGGTACAGTGAACCATGCAGATGTTCAAAACAGTCATGACTCCATCAGCACGTAGATAAAATTCCTTAATTCCATTTTTTTTCCCGGATCTGGGACACTGCTTTCAACCTAAAAATTCAATTTGAATAGTTTTGGGATGTTAAAACTTTTTCCTATGTTTATTTTAACTTTATTTTTCTCAATGGATTTAATCTTGTGATTAAATGTGAACAATGAGAAGAGATTACTGATCCTTTTTGTTGTGGAAGGGATCCGTTTGTTCGGTGGTGGTTTGGGTTTTGTTTGTTTGTTTGCTTTTTACAAGAAAAGGATCATATTGAGAATAAATTTAGTACTAATATCAGCTTTTATATAGATATTTATAAATGATAGTTTATTGAATATCAGGTATCTTAACAGAACAGTATCTCTCAACCCATCCACTCTTCATCTTTTTCAGGAAAAAAACAACTCAGTTTTTGAACTGCACCAGCACAACTATCATGCTGACACATTGATAAATTCCTACTTTGATTTGTTGTTCCAGGAGAAATAGTGGGACACAGGCTGAATCAACCAGGGCCCTTACTCGGACGTTCTTGGTACTCAGTAAAAGTGGTAGCTGCTGGTCACAGAGGATAAAGACAAAACATACAAGAAACTCTGAAACTGTCAGTGGTCATGTTGTTTGCCACACAAGAAACAAACAAACAAGCAAACAAAACACAAAACTGCAGTAGGAGAAAATAGAGTTAAGTCAGTGGTAAACAGAGAGAGAATCCTGGTATTAATTGAGGTCCAGCTGTATTCCTTCCCTCACTCTAATTGTGTGTTGCTTCTTTGAACCAATGAATTTCCACTTTCGTCCAATCTTGAGTTAGGCTTTTCAACTAAGTTAACACAAATTGGCATGAAATATCTGATTATTTATCAATACCAATACAAAAGAATCAAGGATAACACATTGATTACAACAGGAAAATAAGTTACCCAAATCCCATTTCTATTTATTCCAAAGCTGGTGTATAAACAAGATACATTTTGTTACATACCTTCCCCTCTCTATAAAATGGCAGTTTAACACTCCTCACCTGACTGAGTTAACTAAAGTTCTATCATATAATTAAAATTTTCAAAATACTGAAGACTTAACACTTTTAAAAAGTTTTAAATCTATATAAGTTTAAAGTTTTAGAAAAAAATTGTGCATGACAAGCTTATTTTTACCTCAGTGAGCTTTGTGGTAACTTAACTTGCTCTACTTCCATTTCTTGCTTCCCTGGGTAACCTTGACAAATACTAGTGCTGGTTTCTGGCAACACAAGGAGCAAAATAAAACTTGAGCTCTCTCAAAGCCTCATTTCAAATAATTATCATCCATTTACTTTTCAGAGGGTTCCCTGGAAGATCCCACATAAAAAGCTTGGTTTTGTTTGACCTGATTCAGAGCTTAACCACTGCTAAAATCTTCATCCAAAAAGGTATTTATCAAAAATATTTACATGTGAGCATTTAATATCACAGTTACTTTAGATGATAGAGAAAATTTGAGGCTAACAATAGATTAATTAAAAGTCTTAAAAGGAAAAGATGATGAATTAGAAAACCATAGGGCTTTGTAAAGCACCAACACTCCTAGAATCTAGAATGCCATGCAGTCTTAGGGCTGTGCACATGCTCAAGAAAGACCTTGAAAAACCCTAACCTCAGCCGGGCTCGGTGGCTCAGCCTGTAATCCCGCGTCTTTGGGAGGCTGAGGTGAGTGGATTGCCTGAGCCTGCGGGTTCGAGACCCGCCTGGGCAGGCGAGACCTCATCTCTACAATAAAGCAAAAAGTCAGCCGGGTGTGATAGCGCATGCCTGTAATTCCGGCTACTTGGAAGGCTGAGGCGGAAGGATCGCCGGAGCCCAGCAGGTCGAGGCTGCAATGGCCGGGAGCAGCCACTGTACTCCAGTCTGGGAGACAGAGTGAGACAACAAATCAAAAAAAAAAAAAAAAAACTATACCTGAGGACACAGGAATTATTATACTAAGTCTTTAAATCAGCCTCTTAATTTGTGTTCAAAGCACTGAAGGAAACAGTCTAAAGAACTAAAAGAAATTATGTTATGATGTCTCCACAAATAGAGAACATGAATAAAGAGATAAAAATCATAACATGGAGTAAAATAGAAAAGTTGAAGTTGAAAAGTATAACTAAAAAACGTGGCTTCACTGGAGAATGATACTGAGCATTTAAAGAAAAATTAGCACCAATCCTTCAACAAACTCCTCAAAAAAACAGAAAGATTTGGTACATTTTCTTTTTCCTTTGAGTTGGATTCTCATTCTGTTGCCCAGGCTGGAGTGCAGTATCATGCTCATGGCCACCCCACTGTTGACCTGCTGGAGTCCGGTGATCCTTCTGCCTCAGCCTTATGAGCAGTTGGAACTATACAGGTGTGCACCTCCATGCCTGGCTAATTTATTTTTTTTAATTGTAGAGATGAGGTCTCACCAAGTTGTCCATGTTAGTCTCGAACCCACAGGCTCAGGCAATCCACTCACCTTGGCCTCCCAAAGTGCTGGGATTACAGGCTGAGCCACCAAACCCATCCAATAAGGTACATTTTCAAACTCATTTTAGGAGGCTAGAGATTTTACCCTGCTAGCAAACCAGACAGAGACATCACTGAGAGACCCAAGAAACCAAGAAACTTAAAAAGCCATACTTGCTGTAAAAGTAGTGTTTAGTTCACTATATTTTATGTATTCCTACCTCCTGTTCATTGTACTTTATGAAATCTTAGTACTTTAAATCCTACCTCAGACCCCGTAGAATTAGGCACATGTCAGGTGCTGGGTAGTGACTGATTGTGTAGTTATATAATATCTTAAGTAGTGTTTGTATTTAGAACTCTTGGGTTAAGCATTGTCAGTCCCAATTGCCATGCTGACTTCTGCTTTTACAACGGGATGTAAACGTTAAAGTGATAAGCCCCTTTTGGACATTTCTTTGCTATCACAGTAGACTCTGAGGCGCTAGCAGCTCTCTAGGTGGGCTTTATGTTGATTTAAATCACCAGCTTCCATGTCAGTGTTAATTTACACGCAGTGGCTATGTAAACCTGAGGGAATCAAAGACTTTTACAAAAGATGTTTGTGATATTTTATAAATTCCCAGAACTAGTACTATATGAATTTCTACCCCACATTCACTGTATGTGTTTGCAGCATTCATATTTAAAACTTTGTTAAGTTTGGCTTTTGTTGTCCCATAATGACCATGTTATGTTATGTCAATGTTAAACACACAAGCCCTCCTAAGCCTTCCTCGGGGTGGATCAGCAGACTTAATGGCTAATGTAACCTCCTGCCTGCTTGCTCGAATTACTTTATATGCAGTGACTGTATAAACCTAACTTATCTGACATTCCACTCTGCCCGTTAAGTGGGTTTCTGTCAATCACGGGCAGTCAGGTTACAGCCCACGAAAGGCACCTACCAATACCAAGTCTTCCCGTACCCATTAGGAAAAATTACCCAATCATGTAAAATCAAGTTTAAAGTTCTTTCCCCTCCCTCTGTAATTGTGCATAAAAACTGCTTGCCATACTGGATTGGGGCTCTCGTCCCTGAAGCCACAGCCGGTTTCGTGCGTGAGCCCAGACTCAAGCCTGAATAAAGACCCTTGTGTGTTTGCATCAGAGCTGGCTCTTTGGTGGCCTCTCAGATTTTGAATTTTGGGTTTAACACACAAAACAGAAAACTACAGAATATCCTTCATGAATACAAATGCAAAAAACTCCAAACAAACTGAATCCAGCACCATATACAAAAGATTGCATACCAGATATATCCCAGAAGTCTAATTAGGTACAACATACAAAAACAAATGAATTCACGCAACATATTAATAGAATGGAGGGAGGAAACTATGTGATAGTCTCAATAGATGCAGAAAAAGTATTCTACAAAAATCAATTCCCTTTCATAATAATAAAAAAACTCAATAAACTATGAATAGAAGGAAATTTTTTCAACATTTTAAAAAGGAATCTGTGAGCCGGGCTCGGTGGCTCAGCCTGTAATCCCACACTTTGGGAGACCGAGGTGAGTGGATTGCCTGAGCCCGCAGGTTCGAGACCCGCCTGGGCAACTTGGCGAGACCTCATCTCTACAATAAATCAAAAAATTAGCCGGGCGTGGTAGCGTGCGCCTGTAGTTCCAGTTACTTGGAAGGCTGAGGTGGAAGGATTACTGGAGCCCAGCAGGTTGAGGCTGCAGTGGCTGGGAGCGTGCCACTGCACTCCGGTCTGAGAGACAGAGTGAGACTCCAACTCAAAAAAAAAAAAAAAAAAAAAAGGAATCTGTGAAAAACCCACAATTAATAATATACTTAATGAGGAAAGACTACATGCTTTTCAGGAGTATGACAAGAATTCCGCCCTTATCACTTCTAGTCGCCACTGTGTGTGAGAACATGGCAAGCACAATTAGGGAAACAAATGAAATAAAAGACATCTAGACTGAAAATAAAATGCAAACCTATCTCTATTTGCAGATGACATCATCTTATATTTAGAAAAGTTTATGTATGTCTATACTATTAAAGCCAGTAAATAATTCAGCAAAGTTGCAGGAGAAAAGTCCAATAAACAAAAGTCAGATGCATTCCTATACATCAACCATGAACAATCGAAGCAACATTAAGAAAACAATTTTAATATCATCAGAAATATTAAACATTAAAATAATTAGAAATAAATGTAGCCAAAGAGGTGCAAGACTTTTATGCTGCAAACTGCAAAACATTGTTAAAGAAAGGAGATCAAAATAAATGGAAAGACACTGCATGTCCATGGATTGGAAGACTTACAATTCTTTAGATGGTCATTCTTCCTAAATAGACTTACAAACTCAATGCAATCCCTAGAAAAATTCCAACAACTTTATTCTTTGTAGAAGTTGATAAGCTGATTCTTAAATTCATGTAGACATGTTAATGAGCCAGAATAGCCATTTCAAACACTTACCCATTTCAAAACTTATTACAAAGCTACAGTAATAAATGGACTATGAATATTAGCATAAGGCTAGACATAGAGATCAACAAAAAAACATTAAGAGCTCAGAAATAAACTCATGCATATGTGGTCAACTGATTCTTGACAAAAGTGCTAGGACCATCTAATGGGAGAAAAAGTCATTTTAACAAATGGTACTGAAACAACAATTATCCCAATGTAGAGGAAGTGATTTGGATGACTACCTCACACCGTGTTTAAAAGTTTACTCAAAATATATAAAAAACTTAGAAAAGACTTATAAAATCTAAAATTATAAAATTCTTCAGAGCATCCCATTTAATCTTCAAAATACCCCTTATACATAGGTCTTATTATTTTTATCCTCTTTTCACACTGAGGGAAACTGAAGTCCTTCACAGGTAGTGAAAATAAGAATTTAAAATGAGGACACTAGCTTCGCTACTCATCCTCTTAACCACAACACAATATTGTAATTATCACGCCATAGTCTTAACTGCAAAGAAACGAAATTAGGATGGGATACTCAGTAAAATTAAAGTTCTAAGAGTATTAACAGGAGTAACCAAATCCAAAAAAATAAAAGGTAGGTATGCAAAATGATTCCATAAGGCATGTTATGAAGAGGACATATTTTGAAGAAAAAAAAAATAGAAGTGAAAGGAATTGAAGAAAGAAGAAAAAAAATTGAAGGAAGTAGCATCAATTTAAAGACATAGAAGTGGGTATCTAAAAACCATATTCCAAAGTGGAGAAAACTCAAATCCAGCATGGACAAAACTCAGAGAAAATATTTAAAGTAAATAAGTTACTTGAATTATAAATGAAGTCAAAGTGCCTATTTCTTAGGAATGACACAATAGTAACAGAAGACAAAGGAAAGAAAATAGCCATGCATGTCTTATTACACATATCCTTCTCCATTTCAGAATAGAATAAGAATACCTTATATTTATTGAATTCTTTCAATCCTTCAGAAAATCTCCCAAGTGTATATCATCATTCTAATTTTACATATGAAGAAACTGAAGATTGGAAAATACTCTTTACTCAAAAGTGTAGCTAGTAAGTAGCAGGGTGAAATTTGAACCCAGATCAATCTTTTGCCAAATCCACTCCTTTTCACATAAAAGATGTGACTGGGTAACCCATGTGGGTCCCCTCCCACTGTGGGAGTTTTTCTGTTCTTTCAATAAATTCTGCTTTCAAAAAAAAAGAAGATGTGACTAATAAACATTAGTGAGTTAGAATTACAGATGATTGATACTACAAAAAAAAAATAGGTTTCACTATATGACCATCAAAATTGAATTAGTGCCCGCACCTTGGGAGGCCAAGGTGAGTGGATTGCCTGAGCCCGAGGGTTCGAGACTCACCTGGGCAACTTGGCGAGACCTCATCTCTACAATAATCAAAAACTTAGCCAGGTGTGGTAGCACTCGCCTGTAGTTCCAGCTACTTGGAAGTCTGAGGTGGAAGGATCGCGGAGCCCAGCAGGTCAAGGCTACGGTGGCCGGGAGCGGCCACTGCACTCCAGTCTGGGTAACAGAGTGAGACTTCAACTCAAAACAACAACAACAACAACAACAACAACAACAAAAACTGAATTAGTGTCCACACACAAGAAGAAATCCCTTGAACTCTAACATCTCCAACTCAAAGATGAAAGATTCTGATTTCCTTTCATTCTATTTGTTGTTCTAGCTAATTACTGGCTATCTGTGGTAGCCTGTTTATATAGGTCCCTCTGACTGGCATTTCCCCTACTACCTGCACTTTCTGCATATGTAAAATTAGGACGATGCATATGTAAATTTAGGTAATTCAAGGGAAATCTTGATTCCAAAATACAGCTCAGAAGTCTAGCTAATAAACCCTAGAATACAATGCTGAATTTCCTTCAGTCATTCTTTGTTAATAGAATGTGAGTTGGCATAGCAACCGAAGGACACAGAGAGGATGTAATACCAGGACTGTATCAATTACCTATTGCTGCCTCATACACCACCACAAAATTGGAAACTTAAACCAAGAAAAACAACATTACTTCCATCACATTCTACCTTACAAAGAAAGTCATACTGCCAGTCCAGTTAGAAGTCCACTTCTTGAGAGGAGGAGCAGAAAAGTCACATTGCAAAGGGATGAGAAATTTCTATTAGTTAGGTTTTGTATTCCTTAAATTGAACTTAAGGAAGAACTTAATATAACAGGGCAACTCTAAAGACTCCACCTGCCAAGTCAGATCTCCTCCTCTTTCCTGTATTGTTCTCATTTTCTTAACATTTTCAGTCCAAAAAGGTAAAACAAGTGTCATTAGGTAGGAATTAAAGTACTATTAGACAGCTTTTTTTCTTCCTTTCATAAAATGTAATCTATAGATTACTTAGTAATTAATGAACCAGGGATCTACACAGCATCTGCATGGACATAAAGATGGAAATAATAGACACTGGGGATGCCAAAAGGGTAAAGGTTGAGAAGGGAGCGAGTGCTGAAAAATTAGCTATCGGTACAATTTTCTCTGCTTGGGTGATGGTTATACTGGAAGCCAGGTCCCCACTGTTACACAGCATATCCATGTAACAGACATGCACATGCACACTCAGAATCTAAAATTAAATATTAATAAAATAACAAAACAGAGGTATCTATAGCAACATAGAAAGATCTTCAAAGCATAGAATAACTTGAAGTTAAAAAGGTACAATATTATGTATGTAAATTAGAAACACATTTCTACACAAACACATTGTATATGTATACAATATTTTATGAATTTTCAGCAAAACGTACATACCCAAGGGTGTGTGTGTATATATATATTACTAGAATAGATATGGGCATGGATGGTGGATGAGATAAGGTGTGAAGGTATGGACCACATATGAAGAACAGAGCAAAATCTAAAAAAGAATGTTGATAATTATCACAATCTGAGGAATTATACACATATAACTAACTGCATATGTTGAGAAATTTCTGACAATATGCACAGAAATCTGTTAAAACTTGGTATGCCTGGTGGATATAACTGAGAGGTAAAAGTTTTATTTTGGCCGGGCTGGGTGTCTCAGCCTGTAATCCCAGCATTTTGGGAGGCTGAGGCGAGTGGATTGCTTGAGCCTGCGGGTTCAGGAACAGCCCAGACAACTTGGCAAGACCTCGTCGCTACAATAAAAAAAAAAAAAAAAAAATTAGCCAGTCGTGGTAGTGCACACCTGTAGTTCTGGCTACTTGGAAGACTGAGACGGAAGGATTACCTGATCCCAGCAGGCAGACACTAGCATGGCCATGAGTGTGACTCCAATTCAAAAGAAAAGTTTTATTTTACACATGCAATCTTTTTATTTTATTTATTTATTTTTGCCGTGGAGAATGGAATGTAGGTTTAATAAGTTTTAAAAAACAAAACCACCACCGGTAACAACAAACCCCCCCCCAACAAACTAGTTAGTAATCCAGAGAGGTTTGAAGCCAAAGATAACTGAGAAGACACTGACAGAGAATCTTGCTTTATTTAAAGCTCAGTTTAATAAAAATTTATCTCGGATTCAACAGAATGCGTAGGAAGTAGGAGAATAACATGTGCAAGCTGAGCAGGCTTATGTGGATGCGATATTCGTTTTAAAGCAAAAGATCATGAGGAGGCTGAAGGAAGTAAAGACCACCGAGAAAACTGCAGCTTTCGCCACAGGGTTGAGACTGGGTGGGCTAGGCTGGCAACTACTGGGAAAGTTGTGCCCTCAGAATCTTCTTCCTGAGCCGGGCTCGGTGGCTCAGCCTGTAATCCCGGCGCTTTGGGAGGCTGAGATGAGAGGATTGCCTGAGCCCGCAGGTTCGAGACCCGCCTGGGCAACTTGGTGAGACCTCATCTCTACAATAAATCAAAAA